>NC_064638.1:47253319-47553319 GCF_023864345.2 Schistocerca serialis cubense | reverse complement strand
TACAGGATCATTTAGTAATTGTAAAAGCGTTATGGAGATGATAGATAAACTCCAGTGGAAGACTCTGTAGGAGAGATGCTCAGTAGCTCGGTACGGGCTTTTGTTGAAGTTTCAAGAACATACATTCACGGAGGAGTCAAGGAATATATTTCTACCTCCTACGTATATCTCACGAAGAGAGCATGAGGATAAAATCAGAGAGATTAGAGCCCACAGAGAGGCATACCGACAGTCCTTCTTTCCACGAACAATATGAGACTGGAATAGAAGGGAGAACTGATAGAGGTACTCAAGGTATCCTCCACCACACACTGTCAGGTGGCTTGCGGAGTATGGTTGTAGATGTAGATGTTGATGTTGATGTAGATGTAGATGGGTTTGTGGGAGAAGACTGAGAGGAAGAAGGAGATAGAAGATAATAGATGACAAATGACATAAAAGGAAGAGAAAATTATGCAGATCTGAAGAGATTGCAAAAGACTGGACAGCCTGGAGAACTACCATATGAAAACCTGGCTTTTGGCAGAACATTGATGATGATGATGATGATGATTATTTGCAAAGTGGAGGTAGGTAAAAGTAATGAGATACATTAACTCCGTAGGAAACAATTATCAGTGTCATTCATGTAAATCTTCAGTTTTCTATATGGGACTAGTTAGACACTAGGTTAATCACAGAAATGAGGAAAAGATGAGATGAATACTTTTAACACTCAGAAGCACATACTGTAAAATGTTGACCAGACTGAGAGCAGCTTTAGAATATGACAGAAGTACTGCATGAAGACTAAAGAAGTCAGTCTAGTTTAAGATATCCATCTCTCAGCCTTGACCACAATAATGGAGACCTGCAGAATATTTTACTGAGCTATAGGTGATAGGGAAAGGTCCAATTTCAAATGGATATATTTACTGACAAAGAAACATGACTCAGTACCCTGAGACTAGGACAAATGTTGAGTAGTGAAGAACAATGAGTAGGCCTTCAGTTCTAATGCACAAAAGCCAGACACATACAGAATGTCATACACACAACCCACAAGATGGAGCATTTGAACTCTATAATAACTCATGGAGAGGAAGACTACACATCCATCTTCTCACAGATGGTTGAGGGACCTTGTCTTCTCAGTACAGATTGTCTAAACTGTACAATTTAACAGTCAGCAGATGATGTTTGAAGTGATCATTGATCACAAATCTACAGATGCCAGTCATTGAATACAGGCCCCTATTCTGATCAGACCAGAGGTGGGAATGGTGCCTAAATATGTCATAATGTACCACCAAAACTGTTTTCTCAATAAAATAACAATCTGGAAATTTAGATGGATAAAAAGTATTTAGTTTGACATTCTTTACATGGAGAGAGACGTTATTTGGAATTTGTGCTGATGCCACACTGCAAAACAAGTGTTGAAAGGCACATAATGGGAATAATGTTTTGGAAAGGAGTGAGATGGAGGACTGGAGCTTATCCACAATGTTATTCAGTCTGTACACTGAACAAGCAGTTTAAAAAAGAAGTTGAACTCTTATCCTATCCCAACTACTTCACCTCACAGTGTAAAACACGCAATTATTTTCTGGACATATTCCAGTCTCTGCTTTGCCCTGAAGTTCTTACTTTTATAGCCCCCTCAAGTATGATGGAAGTTACTTCTTGCTCTGTCAGCACATAACCTATCATTTTGTCCCTTTTTGTCATTGTTTCTGTGGTGAAACTCTACATTTTTTTTTTGTCATACAAATTCACTGAATTCACAACATTCCTATGTAGAACCACATCACAAACATTTTGATCCTCTCCTTTTCTTGTTTTCCACAATACTTAATTGACTTCTATACAGTTCTGTGCTCCTTCCAAATTTACAATCCTCCCTCCCTCCCACCTCCCAACCACCCTGACATCCCCCCCCTCCCCTTTCCTTTACGACTTACGGAAATGTTAACTGTGCCTCTAGTATTATTTGATTGCATGTCTCCCAATATTTGCTTAACTCTTAATCTTCATTGAATCAGCTATGTCTTCTAACCCGTCTTGTTTCATGCCTTCAGACAAATCCTACCCCACATGGGGGCTTTAATCTACTCTTTCCACCTATCATCTCACTCCTCTAAGTTGAACAGTGGAATTACTTTTGCACACTCTTTACTGTTTGCTCCTTTGGCTTCTATTTTCACCAAAGGTTGCATTTACTTTTATTTATGCTGGATAGTCCAACCCCATGACTATTTCATTTATGATTTCTTCAGACTTTTTTTGCAGTCATTTCACTTCAGCTTGACTGCTTTCCTGTTTATTTTACTTAGGTGACTTATATTGATGTATTCCTGTCTCTTACTGCACATTTTTGTAGTTACTTACTTTATGAATCAGTTCCAGTATAACTTCTGCAACACAATGTTTCTTTACAGTTAACTTGTGCATACTTAAGTTTGTCTAAATCCAAGTTCTGTGATTGTCCTTTTCAGATAATCCCTTTCTCTTCAACTGACCTGCATATTGCAGTATTCATTATCACACTATTTACTGCCTCTCAGAACTTCACATATGCATCATTACTTCCAATGAACCCCACTTCCTTCACCACTAATAGTTCTGGACAATTCTCTGAAACTTCAGTCTATCATTACTAAATTGTGAAAAGACTGTATCTGCACCTGAGTACACCTTGCAATCCAATATCTGATTTTGCAAAATGTCTCAAAATGATATAATCCAGCTAGAATATTCTCAGGCCTCTAGGGCTTTCCCAATATACCTCCTTCTCCAGTAATTTTCAAATAGCATAGTAATAATTAATAAATAAAACTTACAGAACAATTGAATTTGTGTTTTTTACTTCATCACTCCTATTGTCAAGCTCACACTCTTCAACTCTGCCTTCTATTACATTGCCTTAATATAGCATTCCAGTCACTCACTCATTAGATTTCCATGCTCCTTGCATGCACATTTTGTCATATACTTTCACTCTCTTCATCGTCAGATTGTAACATTGGCACATATACCTGAACCATTACCTTTTTTTTTTCTTTTCTTTTTCTCTTCTTTTCTTCTTCTTGGCTATGCAGATGATTGGTCAACATCTATGCAACACAGAAATTTGCAACAGCTTCTGATTTAGACATCTTCAGCCAATGCTTCCATAAAGGGAGGTTACAAGCTACTACAAGAACAACTGAAGTTGCATGTTTTGACATCTCTGATTGGCACACAGAGCCCTTGATGTCCATTTTGAGGGAGACATACTATCATAACATGCATCCAAAATTCATTGGGGCCTGACACTACCTTTTAAGCAGCAGTTAACACCAACACCTGGAAAGCTCAAAAGCACCAACAATATTCTGCCAAAGCTCTGTGGTCTAGTTGGGCAGCATCAGTCTCTTCACTCAACAGCAGAGTACGTCTACAGTGTGTCCATCTAGCACAATAGTTCATATGCGAAAAAGATATATGTACAACTTAACTAATCCATGCCCATTGTCAGTAGGTGTGTACAGTCTATTTTCACACATTAGTTACCTATCTTGTGTCACATTCCACCTCCATAGGTAAGATGTAAAAGGGCACTGCTACACATACACCAGAATTCTTATGACCAGGTTTCTTCCTGAAGATGTATTCAATGCCACCGATAAATTGGAATGCTAATGGCAACAAAGGTCTTCTCTGCCATGCCTGAAAGTGTCCTGCACCCAGGGGGAAACCAATGGGCTTATAAGCATTGGACAATTTGTGGATTTCAATAGTGCATGGAAGATGTGTACACACATTCAACAAATGAAGCAAATCTTCATTACCATCTTGGGTGTGTAATGGCAGATAGTTCTTCATGTGTTATCAACATGTCCCACAAGGGCCAACATGGATCATATTGAATAATTCCTGACACTGATGATTAGTGTGATGAACTGTATAATAGAGGTCAATATTCCATTACAACTATTGCCATTTGTTTCATATACACTTGAGAGGTGTGTTGAAATGTCAATATGCAGTAGTTTAGTAATCTTTGTATAGGTATCATTTGATCAAAAAGCCCTTCCCATTGGCAGGTTGAAATGAGAGACTAATCCAAAATGTTTTGCCAATTGTGAGTTCATTGTGAACTGTAAATAATTAAGCTTCGGCAAAAAAAAAAAAAAAAAAAAATTAAGAACCTTCATTCTATCTCCACTCTGAACAGTAGTGTCTCCAACATCGAGGTACACCCTTCAAAAACCTCCTCTTTATCTCATCGGGCACTCCTGAAAATATAAATAAAGGCATATTAATAATTATCATCAACACTCAAATCTTATCTAGATTGTAAAAAGAAGTTCTGCATTACAGCAAACAGAGACAAATAAGGAACAAAAGGTGACAGATGCTTAAGGTACAGAGTTCCCTTCATTTAGAAAAACAAAGATACGAGTTGCGGAGAAGATTACACATCAATTAAGTCTACGAGAAATTCATGCAAAGAAAGCAGAGAAGGACTTTCTAGTCAGCTCATCCACCAGTTATGCATCTTTTGCTAATAGCAATAGAAGTGTGAGTAACCTGTAAAGAATAAATAAAAAGTAATAACTCATCTCGTGTCAAATCACTTTATTTACAAAGTTACTCTCTGAAATTACTCGTCACCTGAAACAACAAAACTATAGTCTCACATGCCTCATGGGGAATGTAGATCAATCCTTTAACACCATTGACACTAGAAGGGCAGCAATGAACCAATTTTTTATATTACAACCCTCTTCACCATCACCATACCATCTCCACCATCCACTTTATAACAATGAAATTTTTGAAGATTTACTTTTTGCTCTTTTGTCCATATATATATATATATATATATATATATATATATATATATATATATATATATATATATATATATATATATATATAGAGAGAGAGAGAGAGAGAGAGAGAGAGAGAGAGAGAGAGAGAGTGTGTGTGTGTGTGTGTGTGTGTGTGTGTGTGTGTGTGTGTGTGTGTGTGTGTGTGTGATTTTTTTTTCTGTGTGAGTGTGTGATTTGATAATGAGGAGAGAAGAAAAAGGGGGTGAAACATAATACCGATTCATAGCCTACTCTTCTCAATTAGCACCAACAGGGCCACCAAGCTTCAAGTCCCCATCTGATAGACAGATCACTATCAACAATGTAGACAGTCACCACATTGTAACACACCGAAAAAATGTTTGGAATTTAATCTGGGACAGTGATTGAAAAGCTGATGATCAGGATATTTATGCTACCATTTCTACTCTCCGTGATGGTCAAATAATGGCATTGAAAATTTCATACACCACCAGGTTTCAAGCAGGCATACCTCTGAACTGAGCAGCACCACACAGCACAATAGAAGTCAATGATGAAGGGAGGTTTGACTAGCTGTCAGGTTACACAAAACATTCCCACCTCTGAAGAGAACCTAATGAATACTGCCCCTCTATAATAGTTGCTTCTGACATTTACAACCCGAGGCAAATAAAATGAAGCACTACAAAGTAATTATCTAAATGGGACAGAAATTCATGGATCTGATGTAAATATACCGATAAACAACAATTTTAGAAGAAATTGGATGATTTTTCCCAGAAAAAGAGCTTCACAAATTCATCAAGTCCGTAATGATTTGGTCCAACTCTGGCCCTTATGCAAGCAATTTCCAGCCTGTTTTTGGCTGTTGTTGTTGTTGTGGTCTTCAGTCCTGAGACTGGTTTGATGCAGCTCTCCATGCTACTCTATCCTGTGCAAGCTTCTTCATCTCCCAGTATCTACTGCAACCTACATCCTTCTGAATCTGCTTAGTGTATTCATCTCTTGGTCTCCCTCTACGATTTTTACCCTCCACACTGCCCTCCAATGCTAAATTTGTGATCCCTTGATGCCTCAAAACATGTCCTACCAACCGATCCCTTCTTCTAGTCAAGTTCTGCCTCAAACGTCTCTTCTCCCCAATCCTATTCAATACCTCCTCATTAGTTACGTGATCTACCCACCTAATCTTCAGCATTCTTCTGTAGCACCACATTTCGAAAGCTTCTATTCTCTTCTTGTCCAAACTAGTTATCGTCCATGTTTCACTTCCATACATGGCTACACTCCATACAAATACTTTCAGAAACGATTTCCTGACACTTAAATCTATACTCGATGTTAACAAATTCCTCTTCTTGAGAAACGCTTTCCTTGTCATTGCCAGTCTACATTTTATATCCTCTCTACTTCGACCATCATCGGTTATTTTACTCCCTAAATAGCAAAACTCCTTTACTACTTTAAGTGTCTCATTTCCTAATCTAATTCCCTCAGCATCACCCGACTTAATTTGACTACATTCCATTATCCTCGTTTTGCTTTTGTTGATGTTCATCTTATATCCTCCTTTCAAGACACTGTCCATTCCGTTCAACTGCTCTTCCAAGTCCTTTGCTGTCTCTGACAGAATTACAATGTCATCGGCAAACCTCAAAGTTTTTACTTCTTCTCCATGAATTTTAATACCTACTCCGAATTTTTCTTTTGTTTCATTTACTGCTTGCTCAATATACAGATTGAATAACATCGGGGAGAGGCTACAACGTAGGTTTGCCTTTCCTTAATCTTTCTTCTAAGATAAGTCGTAAGGTCAGTATTGCCTCAAGTGTTCCAACATTTCTACGGAATCCAAACTGATCCTCCCCGAGGTCGGCTTCTAACAGTTTTTCCATTCGTCTGTAAAGAATTCACGTTAGTATTTTGCAGCTGTGACTTATTAAACTGATAGTTTGGTAATTTTCACATCTGTCAACACCTGCTTTCTTTGGGATTGGAATTATTATATTCTTCTTGAAGTCAGAGGGTATTTCCCCTGTCTCGTACATCGTGGTCACCAGATGGTAGAGTTTTGTCATGACTGGCTCTCCTGAGGCCATCAGTAGTTCAAATGGAATGTTGTCTACTCCCGGCGCCTTGTTTTGACTCAGGTCTTTCAGTGCTCTGTCAAACTCTTCACGCAGTATCTTATCTCCCATTTTGTCTTCATCTACATCCTCTTCTATTTCCATAATATTGTCCTCAAGTACATCGCCCTTGTATAAACCCTCTATATACTCCTTCCACCTTTCTGCCTTCCCTTCTTTGCTTAGAACTGGGTTTCCATCTGAGGTCTTGATATTCATACAAGTGGTTCTCTTCTCTCCAAAGGTCTCTTTTATTTTCCTGTAGGCAGTATCTATCTTACCCCTAGTGAGACAAGCCTCTACATCCTTACATTTGTCCTCTAGCCATCCCTGCTTAGCCATTTTGCACTTCCTGTCGATCTCGTTTTTGAGACGTTTGTATTCCATTTTGCCTGCTTCATTTACTGCATTTTTATATTTTCTCCTTTCATCAATTAAATTCAATATTTCTTCTGTTACCCAAGGATTTCTATTAGCCCTCATCTTTTTACCTACTTGATCCTCTGCTGCCTTCACTACTTCATCCCTCAGAGCTACCCATTATTCTTCTACTGTATTTCTTTCCCCCATTCCTGTCAATTGTTCCCTTATGCTCTCCCTGAAACTCTCTACAACCTCTGGTTCTTTCAGTTTATCCAGGTCCTATCTCCTTAAATTCCCGCCTTTTTGCAATTTCTTCAGTTTCAATCTGCAGTTCATAACCAATAGATTGTGGTCAGAATCCACATATGCCCCAGGAAATGTCTTAATTTAAAACCTGGTTCCTAAATCTCTGTCTTACCATTATATAATCTATCTGATATCTTTTAGTATCTCCAGGATTCTTCCAGGTATACAACCTTCTTTTATTATTCTTGAACCAAGTGTTGGCTATGATTAAGTTATGCTCTGTGCAAAATTTTACAAGGCGGCTTCCTCTTTCATTCCTTCCCCCCAATCCATATTCACCTACTATGTTTCCTTCTCTCCCTTTTCCTACTGACGAATTCCAGTCACCCATGACTATTAAATTTTCGTCTCCTTTCACTACCTGAATAATTTCTTTTATCTCGTCATACATTTCATCTAATTCTTCATCATCTGCAGAGGTAGTTGGCATATAAACTTGTACTACTGTAGTAGGCATGGGCTTTGTGTCTATCTTGGCCACAATATGGCGTTCACAATGCTGTTTGTAGTAGCTAACCCGCACTCCTATTTTTTTATTCATTATTAAACCTACTCCTGCATTACCCCTATTTGATTTTGTATTTATAACCCTGTAATCACCTGACCAAAAGTCTTGTTCCTCCTGCCACCGAACTTCACTAATTCCCACTATATCTAACTTTAACCTATCCATTTCCCTTTTTAAATTTTCTAACCTACCTGCCCAATTAAGGGATCTGACATTCCACGCTCCGATCTGTAGAACGCCAGTTTTCTTTCTCCTGATAATGACGTCCTCCTGAGTAGTCCCCGCCCGGAGATCCGAATGGGGGACTATTTTACCTCCGGAATATTTTACCCAAGAGGACGCCATTTTCATTTAATCATACAGTAGAGCTGCATGTCCTTGGGAAAAATTACGGCTGTAGTTTCCCCTTGCTTTCAGCCGTTCGCAGTACCAGCACAGCAAGGCCGTTTTGGTTAATGTTACAAGGCCAGATCAGTCAATCATCCAGACTGTTGCCCCTGCAACTACTGAAATGGCTGCTGCCCCTCTTCAGGAACCACATGTTTGTCTGGCCTCTCAACAGATACCCCTCCGTTGTGGTTGCACCTACGATACAGCCATCTGTATCGCTGAGGCATGCAAGCCTCCCCACCAACGGCAAGGTTCATGGTTCATGGGGGGGGGGGGGGGGGGGGGTTTTGGCTGACAGATTCAAATGGGTCAAATGGCTCTGAGCACTATGGGACTTAACATTGGAGGTCATCAGTCCGCTAGAACTAAGAACTACTTATACCTAACTAATCTAAGGACATCACACACATCCATGCCACAGGCAGGATTTGAACCTGTGACCATACCGGTCGCTCGGTTCCAGACTGAAGTGCCTAGAACCATTCGGCCACCATATCCAGCTTGGCTGACAGAGATGTTTAATATCCTCCTGAGGGATACCATGCCAAATTATGGCCAAATGGTGTGCTTTCTCATCAAAATCCCAAGACAGTTCAAGTGCTGTGTCCATAATGCTCCAAACATTCTTCGTCAGAAGAGATCCACTGATATTGCTGGCCAAGGTAACATTTGCCAAGCATGAAGACAAGCAGTAGAACGCCTTGCCATGTAAGAGTGGATATTATTTTGATTCAATGTAAGCCCAGAATGCAATGAATGGCAACAAAATGGGGCATAGAATATAGTTGTCTACCACTGTGCTGAGAGGATGCCATGGATGATAACCAAAGTGGGTCCTGCTATGAATATAAATAGCACATCAGACCACTACTGGTTGTTGGGCTATATGGCTAGTGAAAGTCAGGTTGGTATCTCATTGCTGCCTGCACTGTCTCCTGACATGTCTTCAACCTAGAATCTCATTGACTGGAGAAGAATTTTCTTCAGTGATGAGTACTGCTTTGAAGTGAGCCCCTATGACCAGAGTGTATTATGATACACATGATCTGCAAACACACTGAGTTTGGTTTATATTTCAACACAGACTGCTTCCATTATTTTGGGAAGACTTCCACCAAACAGGCCATGAATGAATGCCATTCTCTGAGCTTCAACTGTCACCATTAAGCTTTTATAATGGACAGTATCTTCAGGTACATGAATCACACCAAATCATATAAAAAGAAGAAGAAGTAGAAGAAGAAGTAGTAGTAGAAGAAGAAGAAGAAGAACAAGAAGAAGAAGAAGAAAAACAGCTGCAGTCTCAGTGGGTCCATGGTTAATAATATCAAAAGTGAAACATTGAGGACCTGTCCATCCCACATGGCATACTAAGGGGGAACCTACTGCACAGTCTTCACTTGAAGCCATGCTTGTTTCTGGCTAAACTTAAAGTATCATTTAGAGCTGTGACATGTGTTGCCTTTAATTTCAAGGATTTGGAAACCAATGCTTGTGCACATTCCTCAGAACCCATAACATACAACTGCAAGTGACATTCTGTAGATACCAGTTTGGAGGACATGCCAAAAACTGAGAAGTTACCAACAAATTCCAAGCAATAGTTTGGACACCTTTATGTGCATGAATCCTGTTTACTACAAAAGCAATTGGTGCCACACTAGATCCACTACCCATGTGGGCACAATTTTTCTGGACAAAATTGTCTGAAAAGTATTTTATGAAAAGATATTGACAGCCAAAAGATTCTGTATAATACTCATAACTGCTCATAAAAACCTATTTGTGGTATTAGCTTCAAATATCTCTCTCTGAGTAACACTGCAAGTTATCTGAATGTCTAAAAAGACTTGTCAGAACTTGTGCGAGTAGGCACAATACATTTAGACAATTTTTGTTTTGCCAGAAGAAGATACTCTTTGTATGTCAATAGTCACCACTAGTTCATGCTGTGCACTAAGAGGGGTTTTATCACCTTTTCTTTTTGCGGTTTCAGCTTTTTTAATGATAAAATAAAGAAAGATCTCCTATCTACTTACAGAATGGCAAACATTAAAACAATCAAAAGGGGCCTCAAATACCTGAGCGAGACTAATACAACATGTGTACTGCAGATTAAGATAGCTCACAATCAACTGCTTTAACTCTGAAGTTCACCTCATCAACACACGTAAGGTTGACAAGTCTTTTAAACAGGTTTCAGATGTAGTACTGCTGGTTAAGCTATCATTTTCTGTCACTGTTCTACAAAACTTGACTACTTATTAGTACAAAGAGAGCACATTAGGGTCAGCACCAACATCCTATTGTTGCTACTGAAGCATCACTTTAGAATATATTATTCTGTGTGTTGTATTTGAAATTATGATTGGCAGTGATTCACCTGTGTTGTCAGAGGAGCTATACTGGATACATAATTGATAAAATGTGAATGGTTTCAGTACCATGGAGCTGACCATAGAATAACTGTCTCTGGGGCTCTAAGGGAACTTCATGGGAAACAATTAAGATCGACTGCTTGACAACCTGCACTACTGAAGCAAAGTGAGGAACCCTCATCTGTATGAGGAGCCATTGTCTGTATACCTCTGCACTTAAATGTGGTACAGCCAACACAAAGACAAGCAGGCTGGCAGGCAGGCCTTCACATGACAACACTGACTTGAAAGTTTTGCCAGCTCTTGATCAGCATGTTGACTGGTCATGTTGACCTTTGGGGCTGAGATTTAGAAGCACTGCTATCTGGACTGAGAGTCCTTCTAAGAAGACTCAATTGAGGCTCAGCACTGCTCACATACTCGCTAAATATCGTATGTCACTGCGGACTAGTGTATTACACACAGAGTTACCAGTTTCCCTACCGTCCTGCGACAACTCCTCTGGTGTAAGTCTTTCACCCATGGGAAAGAACAGAGTGAGGCAACTCAGGTAACAGCTATAAATCTCCAAACATATCCGGCTCCTGCCCTACCTAAACTTAACTACACTATGTTCAGTTAGATAGTGATAAGCTGGACCTTAAACCCAACAGCTTCTACTACTTCTCATCTGGTGGCAATAAATTCCTGAATTTAAGTATCTGAAGGTACATCAGTGGGAGAGGGAGATGAGCTACACAACATCAAACAGGACAGTGTTTAATAACTGAGATGCTCCCAACAATGCTCCTTTATACAGGGTGGAGAAAAATTGTGTTGCCAAATTTTATCCCAGGATAGCTGATGCCAGAAGGAACCAAAATTACTGATGTCACACAGGTAAAAAAAATACCATTTTAAAACTATTGAAACTTGGTGCCACTTGTTCCATTTGGCAATGAGATTGCCATGTTGCCATTTGTTATTTGTCTGGCAATGCTATGACAGTCGGTTCACACACACAAATGTCCGTCGCCCATCACTGCTCGAATGCGATATGCATACGTGTCGAATATGTCTTGCTGTTTGTCTCTACCTCATGTAAGAGGCATTCACATGTAAGCTTCACTTCAGAGCACACACACGTCACCTAGGATTTAGTCATACAGTAAGTATGGTGGCACAGTATTTGTTTGAAGAACGGCAAGATATGGTTTTTGTTTATGAACTAGCTGACGATAATGCACATGAAGCTCAATGGTTGTATGATGAACAGTACCCAGCAAGACATCAGCCACACCTGCAAACATTTACAGCAATTCACCCATGACTTGGTGAAACAGGTTTGTTAGCAGGATATCATGGTGATGCTGGAAGACCTCGAACATTAGGGGATGCAGCATTTGAAGAGACTGTTCTCAAGTGCATTGAGGAAACACCTATGACCTGTACTCGAGCAACCGGACATAATATTGTGGTCACTCATCAGTCTGGGAGGTTTTGAGGAATGATGGCCAGCATCTATTTACTTTACACCTTGCTGAAGACCTAAATCCTGTCACAGACTATGAGCACAGGCTAGGGTTTCGCTGGTGTTTTATGCGATGTGTTGCACGAGATCCTGACTTCCCTGTTGTCGTGTTGTTTACTGTATGAATGCACCTTCCATTGGGATGGCCTTTGCAACACTCAAAACGTTCATTACTGGGCAAGGGGAAATCCTCACGACATGTACGTCCACACACACCAGGAACAATTTTTGCTCAACATTTGGGCAGGCATTGTGGTTGGCCATCTTATTGGGCCGGTCCACCAACCTCCTCAACGTGCCATGGCAAATTACCTTCACTTTTTGCACAAAACGCTACCCGGCCTGCTGGAAGGTGTTCCCCTGGAAATTCGGCTATGCATGTGGTTGCAGCATGAGTCGCCTGCACCTAACAGTCATGCTGTGTGTGGATATTTAGATGAACTCTTCAATGACCAAGTAACTGGCAGACATGCTCATAGGACATGGTCCCCGTAGTCCCAGACCTCACACCACCGGTAGTTTCCTGTGGGAATTCTTCAAGGTTGCAGTTCACACACCCAGGTGCAAATCACCTAGAGACAAAGATGAATTAATGCATGTCATTCAACATGCCACAAATCACATTAAGGCAATGCCAGTAAACTTTGAAAGAGTTCAGCAAAACACCTTTCGACACTACCAACCTTGTGTTGCATGCAGGGTCACCAGGTCCAGCACCTGCTTTAAGTAAACAATGTCCTAGTCACAAAAAAGGCCCTTTTCAGGGCTGTCACGATTTGTAAAAGACTTTCTGTATGCTAACTAACAGCTGTTGAAGGGTTTGTTTCCAGTACGTCTTATCATGAAACAACAATGGATGTGTTGGGTTGGTTGGTTCACCTCCAGCCCCCAGAGTGGAAGGCTGGCGCTACCACTGAGTGTGTAGGCTGCCCTGGATACATCACAAATTCTGGCAGGCAAAGCATGCAAGGTCATGCATTGTCCAGAGTATCTGGCAACAGGGCAATCCCGCAGTCAGTTGGAGCACATGACGCCAAGTTTTCATAGTTTTTAAAGTTGTGTTTTGTTGCCCTACACAGCATTAGTAATTTTCATTCCTACTGGCATCAGCTATCCAGGGTTAAAATTCGTGATACAATTTTTCTGCACCCTGTACGTGGATGAGAACCATCACATAGGCCAAATTCAGAAACTGACCCCAAGAACTACCCACCTCAGGGACACCTGGCATGCAGTTGCTGGAGGAGTTTAGTGGCACCTATGGGTCATCTGGATGCCTCAGACCAAGCCCTTTTTAGATAACCTGCTCTTCAGCACGTATTCTCATCCCACTACCGTTCTAAATTTAGCCATCCATCAGCATGACCTCCCTTTTCCTACGTAATACATTTCACTGAAAGTACAGTGCACACGACTATTACAAAAATATGAGAAAATAGCTGACTAGTTCTTAAATTAAGGAGTGGAATTATTACTACTGGAAATAGACACATATTACTATCGTAGCTTTCAGAACTGTTACACCTTTCCTCAAGTATGGGACTTGCGCAGGTTGGGAAACTTGGAAATGTGGGTTAATCAAATGGGGATAATCTTTTGTGAGAATGAGGAAACAAAAAGATGGTAAGAAAAGCAAGGGGGACATTGCCAGGGAAAGTGCATCATAGGTAGTACATTAGTAACCAATATGCCTGGTTCACTACAGAGATGATGACAGAGTAAGAAGTAGTAATGGATATGGAGAGACAGAGTAGTGCTTACACAAATGAGGAGAGAAAGAGATACAGAGAGTGGGGAGGGAGAAGAACAATACAGAATATAATGAGCAATAATAAATTTTAAAAATGTGTCAAATATAATTAAAAGATGATAATGCAAATGATGGCTCAATTATGTTAACAGAGGTTAAGCTTTTTAAGATATTGGTATGTGGACATGTGTTGGAGGATAACTTCCCACCTCCAGCAACCAGGGAAACTTATCAGGTAGGATGATCTCTGTACTCAAAAGACCTCAGTGCCAGTGACTACAAATTAGATTTTTTTGTTTTTTTTTCTTTTTGGTTTTAGGGCGCAAAACTGCTATGGTCATTAGCGCCCGGTCTGTGACTTAGGAAACAGTAAAAACCGAAAATCGAAACCAGCAGCAATGGGAACGAAACCCAAAAAATTGGAGAAACTAAAAGCAGAAGGAAGGCTTAAAAATCCACTACACAAAGGGCTTGGGTGTCCCCAAAAAAAGATTCAAATGACTGACGTCATTTCACTATCACTAATAAACTCGAGAACGTGAACGGCCAAGCACGTGTCATCTGCTAAAATTGACGATGTATCAGGCGACAGCTGTAGACAAGCACATAACAGACTAAAATAGGGGCACTCAATTAAAAGGTGTCTTACCGTCCACAGCTGAGAGCAGTGGGGACAGAGTTGGGGAGGATTGCCGCTTAAAAGATGTCGATGGCTAAGAAGACAGTGCCCTATCCGGAGTCTAGTTAAAATTACCTCCACCCAACGACACGTTCGGGAGGAAGAGGTCCAAGCACAGGGAAGAGCTTTCACCTTCTGCAATTTATTAGGAAGAAGTGTCGACCAATGTGCATGCCATAAAAGAACAACACGACGACATAAAACACTCCGTAGATCGGCGAAGGGAATCGATTAAATAGCTGGCCGAAGAAGAAAGACTGCAGCCTTGGCTGCTATATTGGCCGCCTCATTTCCACAGATACCAACATGTCCCGGGAGCCAGAGGAACGCCACCGAGATGCCCTCCAGGTGGAGCAAACGCAGACAGTCCTGAATCCAGTGGACCAGAGAGTCGACAGGTTAGAGAGCTTGGAGACTAAGGAGAGAGCTGAGTGAATCTGAACAGATAACATACTGTATCCGCTGATGGTAGCAGATATAGTGGACAGCCTGGAGAACAGCGTAGAGCTCCGCAGTATAAACCGAACACTGGTCGGGAAGGCGAAATTGATTTGGGGTGTCGCCAACAACATAGGCACTCCCTAACGATGTTTTCGAGCCATCAGTGTAAATGAATGTGGCTGGCTTCATTTGTGCACATAGAGCAGCAAATGCCCAATGATAAACAAGTGAAGGGGTAGCATCCTTGGTATATTGACAAAGGTCACGGAGCAGGTAAATCCGGGGACGGAGTCAAGGCGGTGCTGTACCCCAACTTGTCAAGAAGGTTTTAGGAAAGCGGAAGGAAAGAGAATGGAGCAGTTGATGGAAGCGGACTCCTGGTGGTAGTAGGGAGGAGGGGCGGTCTGCATACCCTACATCAAAGGAGGCGTCGAAAAAAAATGTCATGGGCTGGATTAGCAGGCATGGAAGACAGATGGCTAGCATAAAGACTCAGAAGGACTGCTCGCCGATTGGACAGCGGAGGTTCAGCAGTCTCAGCGTAAAGGCTTTCCACAGGGCTGGTGTAAAAAGCTCCAGACACTAAACGTAATCCACGGTGCTGGATAGAGTCGAGACGACGAAGAATAGACGGCCATGCAGAGGAGTAAACTATTCTTCCATAGTCCAATTTCAAGCCCACTAAGGCGCGATACAGGCAGAGAAAGACCACTCAGTCCGCTCCCCAGGAGGTACCATTCAGGACATGGAGGGTGTTGAGGTATCGCCAACAGGGAGCCGAAAGATAGAAAACGTGGGAGGACCAGCACAGTTTTCTGTCAAACATAAGACCCAAGAATTTAGCGACGTCCGAAAATGGAAGGTTGACAGGTCCTAGATGTAAGGAGGGTAGAAGAAACTCCATACGACGCCAAAAATTAACACAAACGGTCTTACTGGGAGAAAAGCGAAAGCCTGTTTAGATGCTCCAAGAGTGCAGGCGTTCGAGACATCCTTCAAAATGTCGTTCAGGAAGGCTTGTCTGTTGAGAGCTGTAGTAGATCGCAAAATCGCCCACAAAGCGGGTACCCGAGACATCAGGAAGGAGACATTCCATAATACAATTTATGGCAATGGCGAACAGTACAACCATCAGCACGGAGCCCTGGGGTACCCCGTTTTCTTGGGAGAAAATACGGGAGAGAGTAGTGTTCACCCGCACTCTAAATACGCGCTCTGCCATAAATTCGCGAAGAGAAAGGGGCAGACGGCATCGAAAGCCCCAAGAGAACAGTGTGCGGAGAATGCCTATCTTCCAACAGGTATCGTATGCTCTCTCCAGATCAAAAAATATTGCTACTGTTTGGCGTTTCTGGAGAAAATTGTTCTTGATATAAGTGGAGAGAGCAACAAGATGGTCAACTGCAGAAAAATGCTTTCAGAAACCGCATTTGGGCAGGTGTTTAAAGGCTGCGGGCCTCCAGCCACCAAGCTAAACGGCAATTTACCATACGCTCCAAAACCTTACATACACTACTCTTGAGAGAAATGGGGCGATAGCTAGAGGGGAGATGTTAGTCCTTTCCAGGTTTCAGAACAGGAATGACGATAGCTCCCCACCATCGTCTGGGAAAAGTACTGTCGGTCCAAATTCGATTACAAAGGTGAAGGAGGTAACACAGACTATGCAGCAACATTTGGACGTGGATACCATCTTGTCCTGGAGCGAGAGGAAGGGAGTGCTTGTTGCAGTTCCCGCATGGAGAAAACAGTATTATAGCTTTCGCAATTTTGAGAGGAGAAAACAAGAGGTTGCACTTCCGCTGCACATTTCTTTGGGAGAAATGCTGGCGGGTAATTTGAAGAGCTCGAAATCCCAGCATAGTGTTGACCCAATGAGTTAGAAATTGCAACGGGATCCACTAATGTATCATGCGCGACTGTGAGCCCAGAGACTGGTGAGAAAATGGGCGCGCCTGATAACCACCGAATCCGACTCCAAACTTCCGAGGAGGGAGTGAAGGTGTTAAATGAGCTAATAAAGAATTTCCAGCTTGCCTTCTTGCTATCGTGAAAGACGCGACGGAATCGCGAACGGAACTGCTTATAGCGGACACAGTTGGCCAAAGTAGGATGGTGGCGGAAAACACGAAGAGCACGTCGCCGCTCATGTATTGTGTCACGGCATTCCTCGTTCCACCAAGGAACTGGGGGGCGCTGGTGCAATTCTGAGGTGCGTGGTATTGAACGTTACGCAGCTTTAAGAATAACATCTGTAATGTGTGAGACCTCATCATTGACGCTAGGAAAGTGACGGTCATCGAATGTCGCTAGAGACGAAAAAAGTGTCCAATCGGCTTCGCCAAACTTCCAGCGCCGCGGGCGCATATATGGCAGTTGAGGCTGCAGTCTAAGCACACATGGAAAGTGGTCACTCTAGTCCATATCATCAAGGGCGAACCATTCGAAGCGTCGAGCTAGTGGAAGAGTACCGACCGAAAGGTCCAAATCAGAGAAATTTGTCATGGAGGCAGTAAAAAATGTAGGGTCCCCAGTGTTGAGGCAAACTAGATCCGCTTGGAGGAAGACGTCTAGCAATAGTGAGCCATGCGGACAAGGATGTGGAGATCCCCAAAGCGGGTGGTGGGCATTGAAGTCCCCAATCAGCGAATAGGGTGGTGGAAGCTGACCAAGAAGATGAAGGAGATCAGATCGTGCCATTGGTGTGGACGATGGAATGTATACAGTACAAAGAGAGAACGTGTATCCAGAAAGGTAAAGACGGACAGCGACAGCTTGGAAGGAAGTGTTTAAGGGGATTGACTGATAATGGAATCATGGAGAAGAATCACGAGTCCTCCATGGGCTGGAGTGCCTTCAACAGAGGGGAGATCAGTTTGGATGGAATGAAAAAGGGGGAGAACAAAGCGGTCATGAGGACGTAGCTTTGTTTCCTGAAGACAGAAGATGACCGGCGAGTAGGATCGTAAGAGAATCGACAATTCGTCCTGATTGGCTCGAATGCTGCGGATATTCCAGTGGATAATGCACATAGGGTGAACAGAAAATGGAGGAATGTGACCAAAGTTGCCATCAACTCAGCGACTGCTCAGAGCTTGCGACCAACAACATGGAATGGCATTCACCCGAAGGCAGAAGATCCTGATCCATAGGTTGTTCAGGAGCAGCTCCTGCCTCCAGCAATCGGCCGGTTGATCAGCTGCCAGTAGTGCGCCTCGGCGACACAGAAGACGGCCGAGGGCGATTACCACCAGGTGGCGCAGTAGATGAGACATGCCTTGGCAGAGAAGGAGATGAACTGGGTTTCTTTGTTGCCTTCTTGGAATTATGATGTTTAGAAGAAGGAGGAACCGATGGTTGTGAAGTTGGGGTACGTAAAAAATCTTCACGAGTATGCTCTTTTTTTGAAGTCTTGGTGTCTGACTTTTGGGCTCGTGATTTGGCAGAACCCGATGAAGGGTGAGCCATAGAGTGAGCAGGCGAAAGTGGGGAGGTTGAACGGGCGATCCCTGCACTGGCCGATCTGACAACCGTGGAACTAAAGGTGAGATCGCAAGTCTGCGTGGCTGCCTCCTTTGTTGGCTGAGAAGAGGCAAGGACAGTACTGTATTTTCCTGTCAGAGGCACGGTGGGCAGTCGACTGGCGAATAATTTTGGAGCAGCAAAGGTTGACGCCTTTTCCTTCGCCCTGATTTCCTGAATGAGCTTTTCATCTTTAAAAATAGGGCAATCTCGAGAGGAAGCAGCGTGGTCACCCATACAGTTGATGCAACGAGGGGATGGAGGTGGACAAGCACCCTCGTGGGCATCCTTGCCACACGTAACACATTTGGCCAGATTGGAACAGTACTGGCTGGTATGACTGAACCGCTGACATCGATAGCAACGCTTAGGATTTGGGATGTAAGGGCGAACGGAAATTATCTCATAGCCTGCTTTGATTTTCGATGGGAGTTGAACTTTGTCAAATGTCAAGAAGACAGTGCAGGTTGGAATGAGGTGCATGTCAACCCTTTTCATGACTATGAACGGCCGTTACACCCTGGTCAGACAGGTGCGTGAGGGAGCATGTATAAACGACCCCACATGATGAATTTAAAGTACGGTGCAGTTCCAACCAGACAGGGAAGGTGTGTAGCAGTGAAGTATGCAGCAATTTTTGTGCCGGGAGGGCACTGACTGTTTACTACAACAAGGTGGCATTTCGTAATCTGGAACAAAACTTTACAGGAGCTGCAATTGCATCGACACCTTTCTGAATAATGAAAGGGTTGACCGTGGAGAAGTTGTGACCATCGTCAGACCGAGAAACAACAAGGAACTTTGGCAATGATGGAAGGACTGTCTGTGGCTGAAACTCATTGAACTTACGCTTGTGAGCTGACATAGTAGAAGATGGTGAAACCATTGTGAAAGTATCCCCCATGATTACCGGCTTCTCCGATGGAGTGCTTCTTCTTTGTGAGGGCCCTCTCTGAGGGCACTTCCACCTTATGTGATTGTTCACACCTCAGGTCACACCTCCTGACAAACGGATGGAGGGACCAATCAGCACTTTTGGAAGGTATCAGCTCGGTAATCACCCCTCCCTGGGCCTGGCCATTACCAGGGGTTACGTATGTGTCCTACCTGTCTACCCGGGGCGGGGAATTACCCGTTACCCCATCACCGGCTACGTATGGAAAAGCATGGGTCGGCCTTCAGACATGCACAGGGAGAGAAAAAGAGAAAGGGAAAGGAAAGAAGAGAGGTCTCAAACACTGCAGTGGAGAAAAGGGCAAAGAGAAGAGGTAAGGAAAAGAGACGGATAAAGGAAGGACAAATACTTGCAAGTGGAGAAAGCAAAGAATTTGTTACAGTTTCGACTTTCCGACTCCGGACATAGGCACAAAACATTCTCCCAGAGGGGGAGAAAGGGAATGAAAGAGGCGATGGAGAGTGGTGAGGGGGGGGGGGGGGGGGGCAAGATGGTGTTGCAGCCCGGAAAGGAAGGATGGCCCCATTAGCTCGGGGGTCCCGTGCTCACTATGCACATATCCACAACAGAGTTGTGGACCCCCTGGGGTAACAACAACACATTAGATGTTTGGGTATCTGGTTAGGTACTGGTTTTTATGGAATCCAGAAATGGGAACTCTTCCTCACACACATCTTTGCATCTCAACAACCTTATGAACTTAGCTTCCAGTAACACCTCCCCTTTTATCATCGTCATCATCTCTATTGCATCTCATTATTTGCTTTACTGTTCTAACCTTCTTATTTTCAGCATGCCCTCCCTTTCTCTAACTAAATCTTTTTCATCTTCTCTCCCCCCTCCTCCCCTTCCCTTCCATTTCGTAACTGTATTACTCATTTTTCTTTTTCCTCTTAATCTGTTTCCTTTTTCTAAGCAGAGGACCTCATATCACTAAGTATACACAGAAGGATACAAAATGCAAAATTTACAGCAGTGACACTTTTACGGGTAAATCTGGCCTATCCAGAGGATAAGACAATGAAGAATGCAGGTATTGCATTTTCTATCTACCATAAAGATCACACATTGAGTTGCAGACAAGCACAATGAAGAATGTTACTCATTTTCAGTTTGGCCAAAGTCTTTTTTCAGAAAAGAAAACACACATTAACACAAGCAAGCACACATCACCCACACATAACCACTGTCTCGGACTGCTCCAGCGACAATGCAACACTCACACTGATTGAAAGTAGCAATCCTTAATGGGGCACAAAAGGGGTAGGTATAGCAGGGTACAGGTGTGGTGAGGGAACATCACTGTCTGACAGAGCACGCAGGGTCTAGATGGCAGCAGGACAATGCTGCCTGGCACAGCATCTGAAAGCTGTGGGGCACCAAGTGGGGATAAATTGGGGAGAAAAGGGGAATGGGTAAGGAGAGGAGCAGAGAGGGGAAGAAAGACCGGTGGGTTCATTGGAAGAGAGAAGCACAGAGTGAAGGTGAGGGAACATAAGTAGGGAGGTGATGTGGGACAGATGCAGCAGAAGCTGTTGGGTAGATTGTGTGGGAACAACAGGTTATAGAAGACAAAGGACACAATAATTTTGAAATTGGAGAAAGTATTGAAAGTATAACTACCATCTGTACTGTTCAAGAAAGCTGGTGGAGGAGAGGATGATCCAGATGGACCAGGTTATGATTCAGGTATATAACTGAAACATGTTATATAATTCAGTTTTATTTGCTGATGACACATCAGTACTGGTAGAAAACAAAAACACAGAAAAGATTCCTGAAAAGGTCATAGAAACCTCGATGTTTGGTTCCATGTAAATGGCTTAAAGATAATATTTCAAAAACAGGGCTGATGCAATTTAAGACAAAACAGTCTCAAATAAATGATATTCACATTATGCGCAGAAGCTAGGAGCTAAATGAAGCAGGAATGCAATTAGACAGAAACATATCATGGACCTCACACATAGATTATCTAAAAAATAAAGTAAACAGCCCGGCATTTGCTATGACAATCTTAGTCAATGTCACTAGTATAGACACACAAAAAATAGTATACCATAGTTACTTTGAGTCAGTAGTGAGATATGATATTGTCTTCTGGGGGAATGCTAGCAACACGACAAGAATATTAGTTTTGCAGAAAAAAATTATCAGAAACATATGTTGTGCAATGCCAAAGGATCTAGTTGGCCATTATTAAGAGATCTTAAGATACTAAGCATTCCCTCATTATATCTATATGGAATAATTATTTTCACAAGTAATAACCCTAAGCTCTTTTTTCAATTTCCAGCATAGTTACGAAACTAGAACCAAAGAAAGCTTCATGTTGCTGCATATAGGCTTAATCTTTCTGCACAGACTCCACAATACATGGGAATGAAAGTATACAATAAATGAAAACTCACAAATTTTAGAAATGTCCAAACTGAGGCAGTAAAAAGAGAATAGAATAGCACCCTGGTGCAGGAAAGTTAATACTCTGTTGATGAATTTTTTAATGATCTGACCATCTGAGCAGGATATAATACATAGAATTCAGATTTTATTGTGATTATATAAAAATATTGTACTCCACACATAATTTATCATAGTTATCAGCCTCTTGGGTAAAATATTCCAGACGTAAGACAGTCCCCAATTTAGATCTCCGGGCGGGGACTACTCAAGAGAACGTCGTTATCAGAAGCTAGAAAACTGGCGTTCTATGGATCGGAGCGTGGAAAGCCAGATCCCTTAATTGGGCAGGTAGGTTAGAAGATTTAAAAAGGGATCTGCACAGGTTAAAGTTAGATATAGTGGGAATTAGTGAAGTTCAGTGGCAGGAGGAACAAGACTTCTCGTCTGGTGAATACAGGGTTATAAATACAAATTAGGGGTAATGCAGGAGTCAGTTTAATAATGAATAGAAAAACAGGAGTGCGAGTAAGCTACAACAAACAGCATAGTGAATGCATTGTTTTGTGGCCAAGATAGACACGAAGCCCATGCCCACTACAGTAGTACAATTTTATATGCCAACTAACTCTGCAGATGATGAAGAAATTGAAACAATATATGATGAAATAAAAGAAATTATTCATATAGTGAAGGGTGACGAAAATTTAATAGTCATGGGTGACTGGAATTCGGTGGTAGGAAAAGGGAGAGAAGGAAATGTAATAGGTGAATATGGATTGGGGCTAAGAAATCAAAGAGGCAGGCGCCTGGTAGAATTTTGCACAGAGCACAACTTAATCGTAGCTAACACTTGGTTCAAGCATCATAAAAGAAGGTTGTATACATGGAAGAAGCCTGGAGATACTGACAGGTTTCAGCTAAATTACGTAATGGTAAGACAGAGATTTAGGAACCAGGTTTTAAATTGTAAGACATTTATAGGGGCAACTGTGGACTCTGATCACAATCTATTGGTTATGAACTGTAGATTAAAACTGAATGAACAGCAAAAAGGTGGGAATTTAAGGAGATGGGACCTGGATAAACTGACTAAAACAGAGGATGTACAGAATTTGAGGGGGAGCATAAGGGAACAATTGACAGGAATGGGGGAAAGAAATACAGTAGAAGAAGAATGGGTAGCTCTGAGGGATGAAGTTGTGAAGGCAGCAGAGGACCTAGTAGGTAAAATGACAAGGGCTAGTAGAAATTCTTGGGTAACAGAAGAAATATTGAATTTAATTGATGAAAGGAAAAAATATAAAAATGCAGTAAATGAAGCAAGCAAAAAGGAATACAATCGTCTCAAAAACGACATCAACAGGAAATGCAATATGGCAAAGCAGGGATGGCTAGAGGACAAATGTAAGGATGTAGAGGCTTATCTCATGAGGGGTAGATAGATACTGCCTACAGGAAAATTAAAAAGACCATTGGAGAAAAGAGAACCACTTGTATGAATATCAAGAGCTCAGATAGAAACCCAGTTCTAAGCAGAGAAGGGAAAGCAGAAAGGTGGAGGGAGTATATAGAGGGCCTATATAAGGGCAATGTACTTGAGGACAATATTATAGAAATGGAAGAGGATGTAGATGAAGATGAAATGGGAGATATGATACAGCGTGAAGAGTTTGACAGAGCACTGAAAGACCTGAGTCGAAACAAGGCCCCGGGAGTAGACAACATTCCATTTGAACTACTGATGGCCTTGGGAGAGCCAGTCATGACAAAACTCTACCATCTGGTGAGCAAAATGTATGAGACAGGCGAAATACCCTCTGACTTCAAGAAGAATATAACAATTCTGATCCCAAAGGAAGCAGGTGCTGACAGATGTGAAAATTACTGAACAATCAGTTTAATAAATCACGGATGCAAAATACTAACGCGTATTCTCTACAGACGAATGGAAAAACTGGTAGAAGCTGATCTCGGGGAAGATCAGTTTGGATTCTGTTGAAATATTGGAACACGTGAGGCAATACTGACCCTATGATTTATCTTAAAAAAATTCCGATTAGGTATTAAAATCCATGGAGAAGAAACAAAAACATTGAGGTTCGCCGATGACATTGGATTTCTGTCAGAGACAGCAAAGGACTTGGCAGAGCAGTTGAATGGAATGGAGATTGTCATGAAAGGAGGGTATAAGATGAACATCAACAGAAGCAAAATGAGGATAATGGAATGTAGTCGAATTAAGTCAGGAGATGCTGAGGGAATAAGATTAGGAAATGGGACACTTAAAGTAGTAAAGGAGTTTTGCTATTTGGGGGGCAAAATAACTGATGATGGTCAAAGTAGAGGGGATATCAAATGTAGACTGGCAATGGCAAGTTAACATCGAGTATTGATTTAAGTGTCAGGAAGTCGTTTCTGAAAGTATTTGTATGGGGCATAACCATGTATGGTAGTGAAACATGGACGATAACTAGTTTAGACAAGAAGAGAACAGAAGCCTTCGAAATGTGATGGTGCAGAAGAATATTGAAGATTAGATGGGTAGATCATATAACTAATGAGGAGGTATTGAATAGGACTGGGGAGAAGAGATGTTTGTAGCACAACGTAACTAGAAGAAGGGATCGGTTGGTAGGACATGTTCTGAGGCATCAAGGGATCACCAATTTAGTATTGGAGGGCAGCATGGAGGGTAAAAAGCGTAGAGGGAGACCAAGAGATGAATGCACTAAACAGATTCAGAAGGATGTAAGTTGTAGTTTGTAGTAGGTACTGGGAGATGATGAAGCTTGCACAGAATAGAGTGGCATGGAGAGCTGTATCAAACCAGTCTCAGGACTGAAGACTTCAACAACAACAACAACAACAACAACAACAACAACATCAGCTGATGAGTCTCCTGAACATAAAATCAATGATTTAACTTGTGCATTATGAGACAATAAGATTCAGATTCTGATTACAAAGCTGTTTCCACATGTGGCCTATCCTCTGATAGGTTGGAATAATCCTGTGACAAGACTGGGACTGGAAGCACTGTTTTGGTGGATTGGACAGGTTTTGCACATATGTCTCCAATGGAGATAATATGTGGAGAGTTGAGGGATTGGAAGTATCAAAGGGATGAACTAGGATGTTGTGTGGGCATGGAATAATACTTTGGGAGGGATGGGAAGAACCTCTGTTAAGATGTCCCTTGTTTCAGGACACAATGATATAGTGTCAAAGCCCTATCAAAGGATGCCCTGAAATGAGATATTCTTACTTCCTACCAAATATACTTCCCACCCATCCTAAAATGGTGTTCCATTGCCCACCCTACCTCTGCAATATCTTAGACCATCGCTATGCCTTCCCCCCAATCCGAAATCGTTGCCACAGCGATCATAACCCTGCGGGAGGCCTAGGTCCCGGTGCCAAACCTGCCCTATCCAAGCACCAAGCACTTCTGATTCCAGTCCTGACGGCTTATGATGCCTGCCCGCCCGCCAGCCGCCGCCCCCCCCCCCTCCCCCCCCCCCCCCTGCCCACTCCATTGGAGTGCAGCCCCAAGTGCAAATAGCCATATTACATACCAGCTCTGATGCAATCTTTGCTCAGATTTTTATATTGTTAAGATTACCAACTAGCTGTCAACCAAGATGAATGGCCACTGTCAAACTGTGACGGAGAGCTATGTCTACCATCCTGTGGAAAATCATACAGCTCAACTCTGAGGTATACTTGTTTGAATCTTCAGTGTGGAGAAAATTTTCAATGTTAGTGTCTGGCCAGCAAGGACAGAAGAGCTGGTGGCATGAATGTTATGCACACCCATATTTGTGCTAAATTCCTGCATTAAATTCCAAACACTGCCACCACCAGCACCACCACCATGCAACACAAACATGACACTATACATGCTTTCATTACACTCACCTACATACTATAAATCCAATACTGACACAGATCCCACCTACCAATGAAGATAGATGCCAGTATGATGGAGGAAAAACACCCTTTCATACAGGTAACTGAATCCACTCCATGAGATATCTCAGCCAACAATGCAATATGACATTCTCATTTAAATCTCATGGCAATCCATGAATTTTGGGCAGGCATTGTTTAAAAATTTGGTTGACTAACAAAAGCTTCACAACCCATTTATTCTTATGAAGTCTGTTGTGCAGAGTTAGGTACAATTTTTAGAAGAGTACTACTACTCATGAATAGTTTGCTAGTAAGAAGAATGTCCTCCACTACCTACAATTTAACCTTAATCCACCACAGAAAGAAAAAAGTATGCATCCATAAAAGTGTTTTATCATCTCTTTTATGAATTAAAGATACTGGTAAAAAATGAATGTTTTAAAACAAAGTGAAATAATTTCTACTCAAATACTTCTATTCCATAGGCGAAATTCTGAAGTAATAGTATCTGGGGGTGGTCAGTAGGGATACATTTATGACATTTTGTTAATAATTTAAAAAATTCCAGCATGTAGCCACAATTCCTAAACAAAAATGCATCTCATTTAAATTTACTGACACATACATCATGGCAAGCTCTCAGAAAACTGATCCACATAAGCAAATATAACCAAACTGAGCTTTGCACAAGTTTCTCCTCACAACACACAGGTCCTCTCAGTCTGATCTGTGTGAGTTGCCCCATTTTTGCAATCTTCCCTAGCCAATCTCTCCTTCCCCAAGGAAGAAGAAACATACAGTTCCAAACCCTACGTTTTTCGAGTATGGTATTACTAGCAGTACTAATACTACAGTATGCTGTCAGAAAATCATACAGTGGATAAGCTAACTATATAAATCAAACCCCAATGTGTCATTCGCAGTTGATACATCAGTCGAAAATTGCTGGGGAGCCATATCTGCAGCCATCTTACACCAGCACAGAAGAGACCTGAAATTTTCATCACCACCTTGAAAAAATAAAATTATGTAACAGTTATTTGATTGTTTGTAGGCAAACCTCTGCATTCCTGATAAACAGGAACAGTGTGGCATTTTCTGCACTTAGAGGAGGACAATTACCCTACAATCCAAAATGAAGTGGAAGTGTAAGGTAACAATTCATCACTCAATAGTTAAATGCCTCTGACACTTTGCGTCATTAAACAAAAGAATTATCTGGGCAACCACAGCCATGAGAAACCATATTGAGAAATGAAACCATATCAGCTGTAAAATCCTTCTATTCTTTGGAACTACCAATTTTGCAACACTTACAGCTGCATCTTTGGGTGCAAAACTGTATATAAGCAGAAAAAGAATCCTGTAGAAAATAAATAATCCCAAAGCTAAGATCAAACTGTAATGAAGCATATACTGAGGATGGCGTCAATTCACAATTTAAATAATTATTATAGGAAGACGTAGCATTCATTGTCAGTCCCATTAAATAGATTATTCCCAAAAATGCGTATGTCCTAGAAGTAATAAAATATGGTGGAAAACACTTGCATAATAGCAGCGAAGATGATAAAAACATTAAGGAGGAATTTACATAACACCATAGTGGATAAGGATATTTAAGAGGCACTCGCTGATGTTACCACATGAATGTTCACACACTTTAATATGCCACCTAGGTAACAACCTATTGGCTAAAAACTTTGACTGCTATAATATTAGTATGTCAAGGAATGTATGCTATGTATGGGGTCCCATTAAAACCTAGAATACAACATGATACTATAATAAGCAGGTGTACTCCATCTCCTGAATGTTGAGCAAGCAACCCATATGACTTTCACACACCATGAAAATTAGAATGATGGAAAGAGAGAATACTAACTTTTATGCAACAACAACATCAAGTAAAGTAAATCATTCCCAGGAACAGAGCTATTTGCTGCAAATGTGAAAGTTAAACTGTACCCAGAAAAATGATAATATGCTACATATTTGCAACTTATTTTCCTGTTTTGAGGTATGATTTAGTTTACTTATTTTCATTCCAGCACTACACATTGAAATATTCTCTCTCTCTCTCTCTCTCTCTCTCTCTCTCTCTCTCTCTCTCTCTCTCTCTCTCTCTCTCCACACACACACACACACACACACACACACACACACACACACACACACACACACACACACACAACTGTCAAATGTTTTAGCCTACAGTCTGCCACCCAGATAACATTCACCTCCACACACTGATATTCTGTGTGTGCCTCTTACATTTCCCCTTGTCCATTATAACATTACATAAATTCATCCTCATTGTTTCTTAATCTTTCTTCATAGGTTTTAGTACTTTTACAGCAGACACACTTTTGTGGGTAATTATTTCATTGGACTAACAATGCAAGCTGAGTCATGACTCTTCCAGTGATTACGTGTTTCGATTCCAGGGACTACATGTTTCATTACAGCATCATCATAGCTTTCAGAATATTGGTTTTCTACACGATTGATTGTCCACTTATATACAGATTTGTACCTGAAATGCAGCTGTAAGTGCTCTGAAATTGGTAGTGCCTAATATTTTTACAGCTGAAGCAATTTTGTTTCTCAACTTGCTAAAACATGTTCAAAGATGAAGAATGGTGTAGCAGCCCATCTGCCTGAAGGACCACAAAGTGAGTAACCTGGTGCTCAACAATTGAGGCAATAGTGGAAAAAATGGAAATCACTAAGAGGTCAGTTTCCAAAATGTTGCATGATGTTATGAATACGACAACAACTGACATCGACAGGATGTGTCAACTACTCACACCCACTTGAGAAACCCACTGAAACTGAAGCAGCAGTGTATGTATTGATTCTGTGTTTGGCTAAATCAGATGGCTTCTTTAGCCATTTAATCACAGTTAATGAGATAGCACACATTTACATACATCTACTTACACAACACCACTAAAGCAGGCAAAGATCCCAACATCATCAGATAATTTGGTGCTGTGTGTTCTTTGGAACAATCTGTTGTACCAACAGACTATAATGTTAAGGGGAAAATCTCCACAGCAATGTACTGGAAAAATCTCCAGGTGAGATAATTAGAGGAGGCTGTCAACGTGAAGTGTCACAAGAGGCAGTGTGAAGGCATATTTTTGATCCACGACAGTGTCCCAGCTCATTCTGTACAGGACAGACATGCTGCTTCTTTAGCCTATAAATTCTTGCCACACACATTCTCCATCCAGTGATATTTTCCTCTGACAAAGAATCCATTGGGTGGCAGCCATTTTCCAAATGAAATTTAAATTTTTAATGTGGAACACTTTCTGAACAATCAAAAGGCAGGCTTCTACAACCGAGATATTTGTCATCATCTGTAACTGGCATCATCCTATTCTAACCTCTTCATGCGCCATCTTGAGGAATCTTTCCTAAAAACCCAGACTCCTAAACCCCTCACCTGGTTCAGTTTCATTGATGACATCTATGCTATCTGGATTGAAGGTGAGGACACACTATTCACATTCCTCCAGAACCTCAACAACTTCTCCCCCATTTACTTCACCTGGTCTTGCTCAACACAACAAGCCACCTTCCTAGATGTTTACCTCCACCTCTGAGGTGGCTGCATCAGCACCTCCATCCATATCAAACCTACAAACCACCAGAAATACCTGAACTTCGACAGCTGCCACCCATTCCATACCAAGAAGTCCCTTCCATACAGCCTAGCCACCCGTGGTCATTGCATCTGCAGTGACGAGCAGTCCCTCTCTAAATATACCGAGGGTCTCACTGAAGCCGTCACTGGCCATAATTGTCTTCCCAACCTTGTACAAAAACAAATTTCCCGTGTCTTATCTTTCCAGTCTTCCACCATCTCCCGAAGTCCCACAGTCCAGCCACAGAGGAGCATTCTCTTCTTAATGCAGTAAAATCTGGGACTAGAGCAACTGAATTACATTCTTTGCCAGGGTTTTCATTACCTCTTGTCATGCCCTGAAATGAGAAATGTACTGCCCACTATCCTTCCCACCCCTCCTACAGTGTAATTCCACCTTCCACCGAGCCTACACAACATACTCGTCAATCCTCACACAACCCCTGCTCCCAGGGGCTCATACCCCTGTAATAGACGTAGATGCAAGACCTGTCCCATATATTCTCCTACCACCACCTATTCCAGTCCTGTAATTAACGTCAACTATGCCATCAAAGGCTGAACTATCTGTGAAACCAGTCATGTGATTTACAAGCTAAGCTGCAACCACTGTGCTGCATTCTATGTAGGCATGACAACCAACAAGCTGTCTGTCCACATGAATCGCCACAAAAAAACTGTGGCCAAAAAGTAAGTGGACCACCCTGTTGCTAAACACTGCCAAATATGATATCCCTCATCTCAATGACTGCGTCACAGCCTGTGCCATATGGATCCTTCCCACCAACGCCAGTTTTTCTCAATTGCACAGGTGGGAACTTTCCCTGCAATATATCCTATGTGCCCATGACCCTCCTGGCCTCAACCTTCACTAGTCACTGTCCTCATCCATCCAACCCCCTCCCTGTTCCCCATTCCAGCACTACAGAGCCATCATTTCACTGCCACACGCAGTATTTTAATTTATTTTTATTTCTCTCCTTTCCACTACTTGCCCCCCTCCCACCTTCTCTCTTGCCCTCCACCCAAACTGCAACACTTCACTGTCCATCACCCCCACCATACTATCCCCACCCCAGCCTCTTTCTTACCTACACACCCAGTCGTCACTCCCATCAAGTACTGGTGATGCTGCTCGCAGTGTGGTTTCAGTTCTCTGAGACTGCAGATGTGTGTGCAAGTTGCATTTGCACGTGTGTGTGTGTGTGTGTGTGTGTGTGTGTGTGTGTGTGTGTGTGTGTGTGTGTGTGTGTGTGTGTGTACTGCTGACAAAGGCTTAAATGGCTGAAAGCTATAATTGTGCGACTCTTTTTGTTGTGCCTATCACGAGTTATCATCTCTGCTATATGGTGAGACACATACATCAGGAATGTTTTATGGTTTTTTTTTTTTTTTTTTTTTTTTTTTTTTGTGGTTTTAGGGCACACAATTTCAGTGGTCATTAGCGCCCTGACAACGTTAAGAATGCACCGTGAGGCACAAGTTTAAAACAACAACTAAAAGGGAAAACATGATAAAAGACAGACTGACAGGCATAGGATTAAAAAACAGCATCATCAAATGTCCTTAGAGAGGTTGGTCAAATTGATAAAACGAAGAACACGAGCAACTGCTCGTGGGTCATCCGCTAAAATGGCATAGAAAGTACTTGGCAGGTTAAGATCTAGACGCAGTGTGTTAAAATCTGGACAGGACATTAAAATGTGTCGAACCGTCAGCAAGTGCCCACATGGGCAGAACGGTGCCGGCGCAGCCGTCAGCAGATGGCGATGGCTGAACCGGCAGTGTCCAATTCTTAACCGGGCCAAAACTACCTCCTCCCACCGAGAAGGGCGTGAGGAGGACGTCCAAGCCACGGGAAGAGGTTTTATGGCCCGAAGCTTGTTGTCTGTAAGTGCAGCCCAATCGGCATGCCACAGCGATAAAATGCGCTGACAAATGACCCTGCTATAATCGGACGAAGGGACACAACAAGAAGCTGTCCGAGGCTGGAGGACCGCAGCCTTGGCCGCGGCATCTGCAGCTACGTTCCCGGGGATACCGACATGGCCAGGAACCCACATAAAGCTAACCGGAGAACCGACGTCCACCAGCTGCTGAAGAGAGCATTGGATCCGGTGTACAAAACGGTGATCCGGGTACGGATCACTGAGACTCTGGATGGCGCTCAGGGAGTCGGAGCAGATGACATAAGCAGAATGTCGGTGGCGGCAGATGTAAAGAACAGCCTGGTAGAGGGCAAAGAGCTCAGCTGTGAAGACCGAACAATGTCCATGGAGCCGGTATTTGAAACTTTGTGCCCCGACAATAAAGGAACACCCGACCCCGTCATTGGTCTTAGAGCCATCTGTATAAATGAAAGTCATGTTGATGAACTTCGAACGAAGTTCCAAAAAACGGGAGTGGTAGACCGAACCGGGGGTAACCTTTTTCGGGAGCAAGCTGAGGTCAAGGTGAACGCGGACCTGAGCCTGGAGCCAAGGTGGCGTGTGGCTCTCGCCCACTCGAAAGGTTGCAGGGAGTGAAAAATTAAGGTGTTGATGGAGGCGACGAAAGTGAACTCCAGGTGGTAACAGGGCAGAGACATACAACCCGTATTGACGGTCGAGAGAGTCGTCAAAAAAGGAACAATAAGACGGATGGTCGGGCATTGACAGTAGCCGACAGGCATACCGACAAAGCAGTAAATCGCGCCGGTAGGTGAGTGGCAATTCCCCAGCGTCAGCATGAAGACTCTCTACGGGACTAGTATAAAATGCTCCGATCGCAAGTCGTAAACCCCGATGTTGTATGGAGTTGAGGCGGCGTAAGATGGATGGCCGTGCAGAGGAGTATACGAAGCTCCCATAATCCAGCTTGGAGCGGACGATCGACCAATATAGACGAAGTAGGACGGTTCGATCCGCTCCCCACGACATACCACTGAGAACACGGAGGACATTTGAAGAACGGATACAACGGGCGGCCAAATATGACACATGTGGAGACCAGCTAAGTTTCCTGTCAAATGTAAGGCCTAAAAATTTGGTTGTCTCCAAGATTGGGAGAGCAACGGGACCGAGTCGTAAGGACGGTGGGAGAAACTCTTTGTAGCGCCAGAAGTTAATACAGACCGTCTTCTCGGCAGAAAAACGGAAGCCATTGGCGACACTCCAGGAGTAAAGACGGTCAAGAGAATGCTGAAGACAGTGCTCCAGGACACGTGTACACTGCGCGCTGCAATAGATGGTAAAATCGTCCACGAAAAGGGAGCCTGATACATCAGCTGGGAGGCAATCCATTATTGGATTGATCGCGATGGCGAAGAGAGCGACGCTCAAAACTGAGCCCTGTGGCACCCCATTCTCCTGGCGAAAGGTGTCTCACAGTACAGAACCCACACGTACCCTGAACTGTCGATCCATTAAAAAGGAACGAATAAAAAGAGGGAGGCGACCGCGAAGGCCCCATGTACGCATGGTGCGGAGAATGCCCGCCCTCCAACAGGTGTCGTAAGCCTTCTCCAAATCGAAGAACACAGCCGCGGTCGGGCGCTTCCGCAAGAAGTTATTCATAATGAAGGTCGTCAAGGTAACCAGATGGTCAACAGCAGAGCGGAGCCTACGAAATCCACATTGTACATTGGTAAGTAGGCGTCGAGACTCGAGCAGCCAAACCAATCGAGAGTTAACCATTCGCTCCATCACTTTACAGACACAGCTGGTAAGCGAGATAGGTCGATAACTGGAAGGCAAGTGCTTGTCCTTCCCCGGCTTAGGAATCGGGACAACAATAGACTCGCGCCAGCATGTGGGAACATGTCCCTCAATCCAGATGCGATTGTATGTATGAAGAAGAAAACCTTTACCCGCAGGAGAAAGGTTCTTCAGCATCTGAATATGAATAGAATCTGGCCCTGGAGCAGAGGACCGTGATCGGCCAAGTGCGTTTTCGAGTTCCCGCATGGTGAATGGGGCATTATAACTTTCACAATTCGAGGAGCGGAAGTTAGGTGGCCTAGCCTCCTCTGCCTGTTTGCGGGGGAGGAAGGCAGGGTGGTAATGAGCGGAGCTTGAAACCTCTGCGAAAAAGCGGCCGAAGGCATTGGAGACAGCCTCCGGGGCCACAAGGACGTCATTCGCGACCTTCAAGCCAGAAACTGGGGAGTGGGCCTTAGTGCCAGATAGCCAGCGCAGGCTACCCCAGACAACAGAAGGAGGAGTAAAACTGTTGAAGGTGCTTGTGAAAGCAGCCCAGGTGGCTTTCTTGCTTTCTGTAATAATACGACAACACTGAGCACGTAATCGTTTATAATTGATACAATTCGCCACTGTAGGGTGGCGTTTAAAGGTGCGTAAAGCACGTCGACGAGCATGTAAAGCGTCTCTACATGCTGCGGACCACCAGGGGACCGCTACACGACGTGGAGAAGAAGTAGGGTGAGGGATGGAATATTCAGCAGCAGCGAGAATGACTTCCGTGAGGTGGGCAACCTGACGATCGCAGCTTGGAAAGGTTTGATCCTTAAAGGTCGCCCTGGAAGAGAAGAGCCCCCAGTCTGCCTTGGAGATGGTCCAACTAGAGGAGCACGGAGAGGGGGTATGCTGCAGGAGATGGATAACACACGGGAAGTGGTCGCTCGAATATGTATCAGAAAGTGCATACCACTCAAACCGGCGTGCAAGTTGGGGAGTACATATAGAGAGGTCTAAATGGGAATAGGTGTGAGATGTGTCTGAAAGAAAAGTAGGGGCGCCAGTATTGAGGCAGACAAGATTGAGCTGATTGAAAAGGTCTGCTAACTAGGAGCCCCTCGGGCAGGATGCTGGAGAGCCCCAAAGGGGATGGTGGGCATTGAAGTCTCCAGTTAACAAAAATGGTGCAGGTAGCTGAGAAATAAGTTGCATCATGTCTGCCCTGGTAACGGCAGATGACGATGGAGTGTAAACGGTACAAAAGGAAAACGTAAAAGTGGGGAGAGTAATGCGGATGGCAACTGCCTGCAGGCCGGTGTGCAACGTGATGGGATCGTAGTAAATATCATCCCGGGCCAGCAACATAACCCCTCCATGAGCTGGGATACCTACCATAGGGGGTAGGTCAAAACGCACAGAGGTGTAGTGTGCCAAGGCAATTTGATCGCATGGGCTTAGCTTCGTTTCCTGGAGGGCTACGACGAGCGGACGGTGCAAGCGGAGCAGCAACTTCAGGTCCTCTCGGTTGGAGCGAATGCTGCGATTATTCCAGTGAATAAGTGCCATCGTAAGAAAAGGAAGATGAAAGAAGGGGTCACCTCGAAGGCCGCTGAGGGCCTGGCTTCGAGCGAGCACTGCCGCCGCTATCAGTAGGTGGACAGTCATCGTCCATTGGGTCGATAGGTTCATCGGCCATCTCGGGAGGATGGCCGGGAGGGGGAGCTTCCTCCGCCAGTGAACGGCCAGATGTTCGGCTACCAGCGGTGTGGCCAGGCGAAACGGATGACGGCCTGGGGCGGCAACCGCTGGGTGGCGCAGGAGAAGAAATGCGCCGTGGCGGAGAAGGAGAACTGTGCTTCCTATGAGCCTTTTTGGAAGGACGTTTGGTGGAAGTACCGGTCGAAGGCTGGGAGGTCGAGGTACGTAGACAGTCTGCATGGGAGGGTTATTTCTTGAAGGCCCGTGCATCTGACTTCGGGGTCTTCGTCTTAGCAGAAGCTGATGAAGGGGCTGGTGTCTGTGGGGTGATGGGAGGAAGAGGAGGCGTCAACCGCGCGATCTTAGCACTGGCCGAACGGACGACCGTGGTGCTGAAGGTCAGATCGGATGTCTGGGTTGCTACCTCCCTGGTAGTCCGAGGAGAGGCGAGGACAGTACTGTATTTCCCCGCTGGGAGCAGCACGGGCTTCCTACTAGCCAATAGCTTGCGAGCAGCCGAGGTGGACACTTTCTCTTTGACCCGAATTTCTTGGATACAGCGTTCTTCCTTATAGACAGGACAGTCGCGGGAGGATGCGGCATGGTCACCCTGACAGTTAACACAACGAGGAGACGGAGGTGGACAGTCACCCTCATGGGCATCCCTGCCACAAGTGACACATTTAGCCGCATTGGAACAAGACTGTCGAGTGTGATTGAAACGCTGACACTGGTAGCAGCGCGTAGGTGTCGGGACATAGGGGCGAACAGAAATAACCTCGTAGCCTGCCTTGATGCGCGATGGCAGCTTAACACTATCGAAGGTCAAGAAAAGTGTCCGGGTCGGTACAAGGTCATTGTTGACCTTTTTCATGACCCTATGGACAGCCGTCACGCCCTACTCAGCGAGGAAAGATTGAATCTCCTCGTCAGTCAATCCGTCGAGGGAGCTAGTATAGACTACACCACGAGACGAATTCAAAGTTCGGTGGGCTTCCACCCGGACAGGGAACGTGTACAGGAGTGTGGCCCGAAGCAGTTTTTGTGCCTGAAAGGCACTCTCAGTTTCTAGTAATAAGGTACCGTTACGCAACCTGGTACAAGATTTGACAGATCCGGCTATGGCATCTACGCCCTTCTGGATAACGAAAGGGTTGACAGAGGAAAAATCCTTTCCGTCCTCAGATCGAGAAACGACGAGGAACTGTGGGGCAGGCGGTAGTAGTTTTGTCACTGGTGGCTGGTCACGTTTCCGTTTTTGGGCAGAAGTCGAAAGCGATGGAGTAGAATCCATTGCGAAGGAATCCCCCATGATTGCCAGCGTCTCCGATGGCGTGCTCCTTCCTTGTGGGGACCCTCTCAGAGGGCACTCCCGCCTTAGGTGAATGTTTACACCTCAGGTCACACCTCCCGAGAAACAGACGGAGGGACCAGTCGGCATGGTCAGAAGGTATCAGCTCAGGCAATCACCCCTCCCCGGGCCTGGCCTTTACCAGGTGGTACACGCGTGCCTTACATGTCTACCCAGGGCGGGGACTTACGCGTTACCCCGTCACCGGCTACGCGTGCGAACGCGTGGGTCGGCCTTCAGGCACGCACAGGGAGGAAGGAAGAAGAGGAAAAAGAAGACAGACAGGGAGAAAGAGGACAGACTGTCTCAAAAGCCGAGGCGGATACCAGAGAAGGCAAGGAGAAGAAGGCAATGAGAAGGCAAGGAGAAGAAGGCAATGAGAAGGCAAGGAGAAGTCAAGGGAAATAGTAATGAAGACAGTGAGGTGGAGAAGAGCAAAGAAAGGGATCAACAAAAGGAAGGAAGAAACGAGAAGTGAAAAACCAAAAAGACCACAATTATAGGTCGTGGAACCGTCCGTCTCCGGACGCAGGCGCTAACTACCCCCGTGAGGGGGATGGACTTCTTTTAGTCGCCTCTTACAACAGGCAGGAATACCTCGGGCCTATTCTAATCCCCAGACCCGCAGGGGGGACATCAGGAATGTGTACATAAAATATAAAAAATCGATAATCCAATATATAATTGCTGTGAAACTAAAAAAATTCCAATCACTATTTGATCATCTCTTGTGCAGTCAGTACGCTGCTGCCTCATGGGATTAATCCCAATTTCTTATTTTAAAAGACAGCTACATGGTCATATAATTAACCTTTTAAATACTTACGATTATTATCATCACGCAAACAGCCGAGCAGATGGCAAGTGTTGCCATCGGTGAGCCTGACGTGACTGCCGCTCTGGCCCTGGCCGACTCTAGCCTTCACTGCTGCTGTTGTGTATCTCGTTATGGTGCCTTGGAAATACCTAATGAACACAGAAAATTAATTAGATCTGTAAATTACTTTACATTAAACTGCATTCAATAAAAGAAAATGATTTAAGAAAATTTCACTAAAATTTAATAGTTACAAAATTTGGTTTGATGACTGCAGCAGTTTCAAATCTCCTGCTTTAGGGTACACAAACAGTAGAAAAAATTACCTCTGACCTATTGGTCAAGAAGGACCCCAAGGCACAGACAATGTTCCCTTCTGAATGGAGGAGGTCATACTCTCAAATGGTACACCTTCAGATATGGATTCATTATCAAACTTTTATCTGCGAAGTCCCCTCCTCAACTCTTGGGAGCCCATTATAGGAACTTTAGAACACCTCTGCATAATGTGTGGTTAATGTTATAAATGTAAACAAGCCAACAGTAAAATATCAGTACAACTTTGTTTTGGATTTCCAGATCCTGCATTTTCCCAATATTTACATTATTTTCCATCGGTACCATCATAAACCCTATTCTATCCCTTTCATTAAAATTTTTGCGCTTTTCAACCACTACCACAACCTTGAACATCAATTTTCAAACTGATTTACATGGTAACTAAATTGTGTTATTGCTCTATCTCACATTGTAGGGTAATCCATAGCAAAACTATACAATTTATTTCAGAATCTAAGTCACTTTGGGGTTATTTTGCATTTTTAGAGCTGCTTTCAAAATGGTTTCACAATGTTTGATCACCTGACTGTTGGAGAGACTGTAATACCTCAAGTGTAGTTTACCTAGTAACTAATATTGTAATCTGGTCAGGTTTTCACACCAGTGACTGATTTTAGAATCATAAAAATGAATCTACTGCAGAATTTTCCATAAGCTGCTTCAGGCACTTTTCATTGGTTTGCGCTTTTGAAAAATGGGTGCAGCCTGTGTGAATATTATGAGTTCCACATATTTACATGATGTATAATACTTCATAGATGTTTGGAAGAAATTATTCATTCTGCAGTTACAGAGAGCTACTGCAAGTAAAATTACTAAATTTTTAAAATATATTACATAACATGGGACCTATCTGTTCACACATAACCAGTCGTGCAGTATCTTTTACCTTAAAACAGGAGGTGGTCTTTTACTATGGTGAAATTTGCAGACAAACAGAGTTTACTTGATGTCTGAATAATTATCTCTGTCTTGAAAATGGAAATTTGTGTTAGCTGCCAATAGCTTCTATTTCAAAATATTTTTAACTTTTAACCAACTTTTGACAGTACTATTCCCTAAAATGATATCACTTACTCATTGTTTGTGTGTAGTAGATTAATAATGTAATATAGGCTATTAAATACAGTATTGAGAAGATTGTCCCTATGACAACACTTTTAAATTTTAATAGGATATTTGTTCCTAAGTACATTACCACATGACACATTGGGACAGTTTTTCATATTTGGGGCAATCTTACTTCTCTGGAGTAATTTTTGTAATTTTAGAATAAGATTGCAATACACAAAGTGAATGCAATAATCCTAAAGTGTACTGCTCTACTCGAAACTGAAAAATAAATAAATAAATAAAACATTAAAAACAGTATTGAAATTAGTTTTTCCCCTTAAAGGCAAGTCCTGTGACATTGAAAAATGATACACCAGAAGCATGTGATTAGTTTCTAATAATTACACAATATTATGATTTATGAGTTATTATACAGTGTTTGTGTGGTTTTTCATAACATTAATGAAATTATTTGTCTTTTTGACTGCATCTTAATGCCATTTGGAACTCCCATGCAGTTTTGCAGAATTGTGAAACTTTTTGAAACTTGTGAATGGATGGCTTATCATCGTGATGGATGGAAAAGCATGCACAACTCAGACAGCGCAAATTTATGTACTTCACAATAAACAACCCATTCATATCATGACAGCCACACCAGTCCGAATGTGCAGGGCTTGGATGTGAATGCATGTGCAAGAAATCAGATGCAGGTATCACTAGTGGAGTGCGGAGTGTGACTGGGCATTTTGGCCTGATCTGCTTTCATATCTGGCCAATTGGCCTCCACTTCTGGCCTTATCTACTTTCATGTCCAGGAAATTCACCTCCACTGTCGTAAGTAGTACTTTGCAATCTAACGGCATAAGTGCCCAAAGTGTCACAAGCTATTTCTAAACTCTGGCACCTAAGGTTTCCGGGTAGGAGCTCTGGCATGTGCAGTTATCTTAATTATCATGTAACTAACTTGAAATTTTGTAGTGCTCTGTGTATGTTCCTTGATTAATTAATTAATACAAAACAGAGTGGTGTCAAATCTAAGAATATCTTAATTGTGTCTATCATGCGTAAATGCAAATTAATCTTGCATCCATTCCACAGACTGACGGATCATTGGACAGAACTGCAAAAAGGAATTGGAATATAAATGGTCCTTTTCTACCTAATAATATATGGTTAGTCATATTATGGCCATCTGACTGTACAAAAATGAATCCCTTAATGACTTCATCAACTCAACCAGGTGGACTGTGTTGAAAACAAATATATATTCTCCGCATACTTTTCAAACTAGATGTATCAGCTACTAAAAGAAATAGCAACAGGAACTGAAGGAGTGACATTTGAAGGATATAATGACACAGCATTACCACTAACTGATGAGCTTTTTGTTTTGTGGTACAAAAACAACTAGGGTCATATGCGCCCATGTCAAAACACTAGGACATGAAGACAAAGAGAGGAGTTAAATATGACTGCATGTTAGTCTCAGTCAATGCAAGAGAAGACAGCTAAAAAACAGGGATGTGGAGAAAGGTCTATTAAATACACCACAGACAGAGAACTGGAGGTCCAGAACCAAAAATTAAATGGCCTTTGCCATATTGCTACAACGGATAAAAAGTGCAACATGGTCAATGGCTGTTAACTCTAACAGCAAACACCGATAAGGAAGGTTGTTGGGGCGGGGGAAGGGGAGGGGGGGGGAGGGTGAGGGGGTGGGGGGGAGGACGAGGGGGAGCGGGCGGGGGAGAAGGAGGGGGCGGGGAAGGGGAGGGGGAGGGGGAAGGGGATGGGGACGGGGCGGGGGAAGGTGAGGGGGACGGGGCGGGGGTAGGTGAGGGGGACGGGGCGGGGGTAGGTGAGGGGGACGGGGCGGGGCTAGGTGAGGGGGACGGGGCGGGGGTAGGTGAGGGGGACGGGGCGGGGGTAGGTGAGGGGGACGGGGCGGGGGTAGGTGAGGGGGACGGGGCGGTGGAAGGTGAGGGGGACGGGGCGGGGGAAGGTGAGGGGGACGGGGCGGGGGAAGGTGAGGGGGACGGGGCGGGGGAAGGTGAGGGGGACGGGGCGGGGGAAGGTGAGGGGGACGGGGCGGGGGAAGGGGAGAGGGACGGGGCGGGGGAAGGGGAGAGGGACGGGGCGGGGGAAGGGGAGAGGGACGGGGCGGGGGAAGGGGAGAGGGACGGGGCGGGGGAAGGGGAGAGGGACGGGGCGGGGGAAGGGGAGAGGGACGGGGCGGGGGAAGGGGAGAGGGACGGGGCGGGGGAAGGGGAGAGGGACGGGGCGGGGGAAGGGGAGGGGGCGGTGGAAGGGAGGGTGTGGGGGAAGGGGGGAGGGGGCGGGGGAAGGGCGGGGGAAGGGGGGGCGGGTGAGGGGGCGGGGTAAGGGGGGGGCGGGTGAGGGGGCGGGGGAAGGGAGGGGGTGGGTGAGGGGAGGGGGAGGGGGCGGGGGAAGGGAGGGGGAGGGGGCGGGGGAAGGTGAGGGGGACGGGGCGGGGCTAGGTGAGGGGGACGGGGCGGGGGAAGGTGAGGGGGACGGGGCGGGGGAAGGGGAGAGGGACGGGGCGGGGGAAGGGGAGAGGGACGGGGCGGGGGAAGGGGAGAGGGACGGGGCGGGGGAAGGGGAGAGGGACGGGGCGGGGGAAGGGGAGAGGGACGGGGCGGGGGAAGGGGAGAGGGACGGGGCGGGGGTAGGGGAGAGGGACGGGGCGGGGGAAGGGGAGGGGGCGGTGGAAGGGAGGGTGTGGGGGAAGGGGGGAGGGGGCGGGGGAAGGGCGGGGGAAGGGGGGGCGGGTGAGGGGGCGGGGTAAGGGGGGGCGGGTGAGGGGGCGGGGGAAGGGAGGGGGTGGGTGAGGGGAGGGGGAGGGGGCGGGGGAAGGGAGGGGGAGGGGGCGGGGGAAGGGCGGGGGCGGGGGAAGGGAGGGGGCGGGGGAAGGGAGGGGGCGGGGGAAGGGAGGGGGCGGGGGAAAGGAGGGGTCGGGGGAAGGGAGGGGTCGGGGGAAGGGAGGGGTCGGGGGAAGGGAGGGGGCGGGGGGAGGGAGGGGGCGGGGGAAGGGAGGGGGCGGGGGAAGGGAGGGGGCGGGGGAAGGGAGGGGGCGGGGGAAGGGGGCGGGGGAGGGAGGGCGGGAAGGAGGGGGCGGGGGAAGGGGAGGGGGAGGAGGGGGCGGGGGAAGGGAGGGGGCGGGGAAGGGAGGGGGCGGGGGGAAGGGGTGGGGGCAGGGAAGGGATGGGTGCAGGGGAAGGGGAAGTGGGTGGGGTCGGGGGAAGGGGAAGTGGTGGGGGCGGGGGAAGGGGAAGTGGTGGGGGCGGGGGAAGGGGAAGGGGTTGGGGGCGTGGGGAAGGGGAAGGGGGGGGGCGGGGGAAGGGGAGGGAGGGGAAGGGGTGGGGGCGGGGAAGGGGAAGGGGTGGGGGGTGGGGATGGGGGAAGGGGATGGGTTGGGGGTGGGGGCGGGGGAAGGGGAGGGGAGGGGGAGGGGAGTGGAGGGGGCGGGGGAAGGGAGGGGGCGGGGAAGGGGAGGGGGCACGGTGAGGGGAGGGGAGGGGCACGGGGAGGGGAGTGGCGCGGGGAGGGGAGGGGGCGTGGGGAGGGGAGGGGCGTGGGGAGGGAGGGGCGTGGGGAGGGGAGGGGCGTGGGGAGGGGAGGGGGCGGGGGGAGGGGAGGGGGCTGGGGGAGGGGAGGTGGCGGGGGGAGGGGAGGGGGCGGGGGAGGGGAGGGGAGGGGAGGGGGTGGGTTAAGGGGAGGGGAGGGGGCGGGTTAAGGGGAGGGGAGGGGAGGGGGAAGGGGGAAGGGGAGGGGAAGGGGAGGGGGAAGGGGGAAGGGGAGGGGAAGGGGAGGGGAGGGGGCATTAAAACAAATAGGGAATAAATATGAGAGCTCAAACCAATCAATCATGAAGATGCAATTTTGTTTCCTGAAGGCAGATAAGTGGGTGCTCGCTGTAAATTCTGTTATATTGAAAACCACAACATTCTATTGGAGGAGATTCATGACAAGGAAAAAAATGAACAGGATGCCACATCAGTGGCTGCTGAGCCCTATCCTTTGAAGACTACAGGGCACAGACGCAGGATCATCCTGCTCCTTGACATCTACAGAAGCATCAGCATTTTTCTACTGTCTGCCTGTGGATTCCAGGGCAGAATAATGCTTGGTGTTGTGCACTGGCAACACAGAGGTTGGCTGTGGGAGGATATCACATGGTACCAACTTAAGGAGAAAACTCATTTGCCTTTGTTTGACTTCTTCTAACCTTTTCAGTTAGGAGATGAAGGTTCGAGTTGGTTGGCTGGGGAGTTGTAGGAAGTCTTTGCAGCAGTATTCCTTCTGTCCTTTCTGGCCTGCTGGTTGTGTAGCTGGTAACTATGCCCCATGAGGAGATTGTCTGGCGGTGTTTTGCACAGCCAGAGAGGGAGAACTACCATGAAGCTGGGTGCTTTCACAGTAGTAAATTTTGAGGTTGCATGTCTGCTTGGTCATGTCCTTCATGGAGTGAAATGTCGCAACAACAGTACTGTAGATACCAGGAAGTAGAACACGGGGTTTCCGACTAGTCAACAACTTACAAGTGACCGGGTAAGGCCCTTTCTCCTTCACCTGGATCTCCTGGACAGCCTACTCATTAAGATACATGGTACAAATGCAGGAGACAGCAGCAGGGTCAACATTGCAGCTGATGCAGCAGGGAGGAGGCTATCAATCATCCTCATGAGCATCCCTACCACAGGTTGCACATTTGGCTGGGACACTGGTAGCATCACATCGGGTTTGGAATTTATGTTCTGACTGTGATAACTTCATAACCTGTTTTGATCTTTGATGGAAGAACCACTATGAAAAGTGGGAAACAGGGTGGGTGTGGGGATGGGATCTCTCCCCCCAACACCAGCTTTTCTGTACCGCAATACATCCTATGTTCCCACAACACTACTTGCGCCAAACTTCATTAGTCACAGTCCTTATCCATCTATCCCTTCCATATTCCCATTCCAGAACTACACAGCTGTCAATCCACCACGACACCCAGTCGTTTCATTTCTCTCCTGTTTCGCTACACGTGTGTGTGTCTAGTGTTGACAAAGATCTTAATGGCCGAAAACTTTAATTGTGATAGTCTTTTTGTTGTGCCTATCTGTGTGTCTGCAAGTCTGCCATATTGTGAGAGGCAACTTTCCTTCTCATAATAAGCTCAAACATTTGACTTCCTTATCTCAATCCTCACATGTTTCTTTCATTTCATGTTGCTTTCCAACATTATGCTCAGATATTTAAGTGATATGACTGTGTCAAGCAGGACACTACTAATGCTGTTTCCAAACATTACAGGTTTGTTTTTCCTAGTCATCTGCAGTGACTCACATTTTTAGAATCAACTGCCATTCATCGCACCAATTAGAAATTACATCCAAGTCATCTTGCATCATCCTGTCCATCCTTGATGACTTGCAGCCTATGCACAATGAGCCTTTATGTTGACCAAGCAGTTAAGGAAACCCCACAGATATTTCGAGTAGGAATTCTATTTCAGGATTAGAAATAATGGTGATATAATTCTGTCAGAGACAGTGAGGGACTGAAAGTGAAGTTGAATGGGATGGACAATCTTGAAAGGAGGGTAAAAGATGAAAGTCAACAAACGTGAAACAAGGTTAATAGAAAGTACTCTAATTTTGTCATGTGATGCTGAGGATAAGGGCACTCTCAAGATTTACCAGTATCTCCAACACTGGAACACTAACTTTGTCAGGCTAAGAATCCTCTAATATGGAACATACATTCTGTGCACACAAATGCTAAGAGTGTACTCAAAGTACGCACAACATGCAGTTCAACAGAGGACTAAGACTGCCCCACATTAGGAAAACAGACATGTCCACATGCAAGCCAAACACAAATGGCTCGGAGAAAAGAAGTCCAAATCAGTGTTCATGAATAGCTATATGTTTCTCTAAGGTCACCATAAATATGTCCTCCAGAGACTACATAACACAACTCAGCAAATTCATATGAGTGCGGATGAGATGGTCCTTTGCAGCACTTCCATCTGCTGTTGCTTTCAGGCCACTTGAAATCATGTTGACATACATATTTATCAATCCATGCCTTCCTCAGCTGTGCCTAGCAACCTCACTGGATGTATTTATGATTACACTGATTGATCCATCTTACATCCAGTAGAATTATAAGGAACTTCATTTAATAATTGGAGAAAGAGATTCATCATAGATATTGGTCTAACCTACAGTCAAAGGCAACAAACCTGGTTGTGTGTGACTGTTTCATGATGATTACAAACATGGGACTCTACACCCAACTTTTTTCTCTACTGTATATTTATCATGTCTTCCATGGCTTTTATCAAGCAGTAAGAATCTTTCCTTTCTATTTGTTAATGTTTATGACTAACACTAATGATATTCCAATGAGTCTGCTGCATCTCATTTTAACAAAGTTCATTGTGGCACATACCCACTTATTTCAGGCAACAAGCCAAACTGTTTGTTAACCTGAACTACCATTTTGTGATTTCTGTATTTATTTCCTTTTACTTGTTACTTCTTACCCTTTCCCAGTTTTCATTATGTTTACCTTCATCAACCTAACCAATTCAACCCACAGCTGCGTGGGAGAGCATCATCAAGTACTTTATCATTACTTGTGACAAAACTCACAAACTGATCCATAATCATTACACGTCTTACTGAAGAGGTGAGTATATTACACCAATAACTACATTTACAAAGAAAAAATTTTTGAGTAGCAGAAAAAACACACAAACTGCCATTCAGGTAACATTACAACATTATGAAGACAAGCACTAAACAGGAATTTGGAAATGCCGTGCAAACATCATTATCTACTTGTAGACATGTTTTCATATCTAGGAATACAAATACCAATGTCAGTAAGAATATACAATCAGCAAAGTACCTGCAACCTCAGTAATACAGTGCTGTGATCAACATACTAGACTAGACACTCAGTCAAGATGACAGCAGTTCTCTCTCCCCCTGGCTATCCAGACATAGGTATTCTATAACTTCCCCTAAATCACTCTAGGCAAGTACAACCCTGACTTTCTTACCCGTCCTCTCTCATTCCAAGATAGAATTCAATTTCAAATGGCTCAGGATATTCAACCCTCATCTTCTTTCATTCCTTTCTCCTTCCCTTACTTCTTATCTTAAATGAATATCCACCTCTAACAATACACTACTACTTTTAGCAGTGACTCGCATATCACAGTTTCACACTTAAGGATTTTTGTGTGTGACGATTCCTAAATGGTTAAATGAAGAGACTAGATCTTTGCACAGTTCTGGCCAGTCTTTACATAACTATACCACCCTAGAAAAGTCCATAAATCATTGCTCATTGAACTCAATAAACTCGTTTTAATAATGGAAGCAGCCAAACCACTATGGAAATTACAGCAGCAAAATACTAAAGTCACCAGAGGCCTGTTGAGCTCTACAAAAATTGTGTCCCAGTGGTGAGTTTCAAAACCAGAAAGAATCTGCCCATATGTGGCATGTAATTCACTGTCAGGTTTCAAATAAAATGTCCTTGACAAAGTGTGATACATACCCCAAGTCTCTTCCAGTTAGCATATTTTCACAATCACTGTTAATATGCTGTGCAACACCGCTGTGAATGAAACACCATTCCAAGGAGACTTTATAGAGGATAGACCCCTTTTTGAAAGTCTGTTCCAGAAGAAACTATTTGCTTTTTACTTCTCTTTATCTTCTATCCAATTATCTTATAACCATGTATTGATTACTAGACATACTCAAATCTGTTTTGAAAGTTGGCTCAATCCTTCACATCCAATGAAAAACAGGTACCTGACAATATTTCACTAAATATGTGTAATACTACTCATTTATATAAGGATCACCACTAGTGGAGTTAAATCATTGAATCACATGAAAAACACATTACATGGAAGTGCTCAACCTGAGGGATTTTTTTTTTTACACTTTTGGCCACAAATAATAGTTTATAATGCTATTCAATGACACTTAATTCTTGCATAGGCGTTGCTACAGTTTTAAAATGTGTTTCATTTTAGAATGCATTAAACCATCTGTATCCTTGATAAATAAAATATGAAATTACTATTTTGTTGTAAACCACACATTAGATTCTATTTATTTAGAATTGTGTAACTATATCCTCTTCAGTCATTTGTATAGATTTTTGGGTGGTTCGAAACTGGAAAATTTTTAATATTTTGAATCGTATTTTTCATCACCTTCCTTATGATAATTGCATATCAACTGCAAGCTGAATGTTACGCTTCAAAACACAATTATTTCACCCTGAGGGTGTGCCCCCCCCTGGCCCACAGATGTGTGTCCACCATTATGTACTTACGAATACCACAAGGGCATCAATGTTATGAACACGATACAGTATACAAACAGTTTGTTGATACGCAAATAGTTACATGTTCCACCAGGGGGCGCCAGCAAAATGTCTGTGCAGTGCTGACACCAGGTAACAGAGGTCACTGCTATCAAGGAAACACATTCCAACTGCATGTGATGTTATGTACATGTTTCTATCTGCTGGAAATGTCCTGGCTAAATCTCATAGCCACAAATTTCAATTAGAAAAGACCAGCCTTGATGCTCCATTCTACACCACACTGTCACTGCACTGCATCATGGTATACTAAACACTATCATCCCCCCCCCCCCCCCCCTATCTTACCACCGCACTCCACCACCACAACCTGTGGACACCATTCCTAATAGCCACTCAGCATGAAGCACCCTAAAAGCACTAGGGTGGAGGACACGGAGCGACAAAGGACATGTGCTGAAACCTACAGACAAGTATAAAACACACTATCATGGATAAAACATAAAACTAAAGCTGCTGTGGAGGCGTTGTCGCCCAACACCAAAGGCAGGGTGCTGGGAAAGTTAAAAGTCTGCCACAGAGGGGCTAAAAGTGGGCAGCCCACTAATAGGTGGACAACTATCACTTGGGAGCCACAGTGACACTGAGGTGGGTCTTCACGATGGGGTATTTAACCATGCCTTTGCCACGTATGGCCAATACAGAGATGGCAGAGGACAACTGCTTCCCTGTGAGAGGCCTGGATGAAAAACTTCCACACATTCATAGTCTCCTTAATGACATGCAGTTTGTTTCGCATGCTGTTATGCCATTCCATCTCCCAAAGGAGGAAAACACTGTGGTGTAAGAAATAACGCAGGTCAGCTTCAGAGGTGCCTATCCCCAGAAGTGGTTTCTGCATTGCCTGTTTGTCCAGCCTCTTGGCATTGACATTGCCAGGGATCCCAACGTGTCCAGGGGTCCACATTAACACCATGGAATGGCGGGACTGTTCCAGGACATAGATGGAGTCCCAAATGGACGCTACCAGAGGGTGGTGAAGGTAGCACTGGTCGATAGCTTGTAGGCTGCTCAGTGAGTCAGTACACAGGAGAAATGACTCGCCAGGGCATGAGCGGAAATGCTCAAGAGCACGAGATATGGCCGCCAGCTCTGCAGTGAAATCACTAAAGCAAACTGGCACGGAATGATGCTCAACATGTCCTCCATGAACATATGCAAAGCCTACATGACCATCAGCCATTGAGCCGTCGGTGTGAAACACTTCAGAGGCCCGGAACACATCAAGAATCGAAGAGATGTAACTGCGGAGAGTGGCAGGGTTAACGGAGTCCTTAGGGCCATGCAAAAGGGCTACACGAAGCTGCGGCCAGGTGTACACCGTGGAGGCATATGTGAACAGACTGCAAGTAGAGGTGGTAAAGGGAAGGACTCCAGTTCGGAGAGAAGGGACTGCACGCGAACTGCTATTGTTAGCCCTAACATGGGCCGCCGATGCAGGAGGTGGAATGCCACCGGCGGGAAAAGAAGATGGTTATTTGGATTGTCAGGAGAAACAATGAATCTGTGCTACATCGAGCAGTTTCACACGTCTGATCTGCAGTGGAGGGAAATCAGCCTCCACCAGTACGCCGGTCACCAGACCCGTCCTAAAAGCCCCTGTCACTAATCAAACCCCACAGTGGTGCACAGGGTTGAGTAAATGCAATGCTGATGGCACTACCAAACCATAAACCACACTCCCATAGTCAATTCGGGATGGGAAAAGGGCTCTGTAGAGCTGCAGCAGTGTACAGCGATCTGCAACCCAATTGGTGTTGCTCAGGCAACGGAGAGCACTGAGGTGCTGCCAGCACTTCTGGTTATGCTGACGAAGATGAGGGAGCCAAGTCAATCGAGTGTCGAAAACCAGCCCTAGGAATTGATATGTCTCCACTAAGGTGAGTGGATCATCATTAAGCTAAAGTGTGGGTTCCGGATGAATGGTACTATGCTGACAGAACTGCACGAGAGACAAGTTTGCAGCTGAAAACTGGAAGTCATGTGATAGAGCCCATGACGGCGCCTTGTAGATGGCTAACTGGAGGTGCCACTCAGCAACAACAGTACTGGAGCAGGAATACGAAATGCACAAGTCATCTGCATACAGAGAAGGTTAGACGGAGGTTCCCACAGCCGCTGCTAGATCATAAATGGGCACTAAAAATAGAGACACTCAATACAGAGCCCTGTGGAACTCAATTCTCCTGGATATGGGTGAAACAATGGGAGTCACCAACTTGGACATGGAAAGTACGGAGCGAAAGGAAGCGTGGGATAAAAATTGAGAGTGGTCCCCAGAGATACCACTCATTCAATGTGGCAAGGATATGAGGTCACCAAGTCATATCATAAGCTTTACGTCAGTCAAAAAAGACAGTAAGCAGAAGTTTCCATCTGGAAAAGGTTGTTCAGATGGCAGACTCGATGGACACGAGATTATCAGTGATAGAGCGAACATGGCGGAAGCCACACTGACATGGAGCCAGCAAGCCACATGATCCCAGTAACCAACCCAACTGCTGACATACCGTACGCTCCAGCAGCTTACAAAGAACGTTGGTGGCTATCCACATTAAGCTGGTTTTTACAGGGTTTGAGCACTAGAATGATGGCACTCTCCTGCCATTGTGGTGGAAAGATGCCGTCACACCACATACGGTTGAAGATTACAAGGATTTGTTGTTTGTGGTTGGATGATAAATGTTTAATCATCTGGCTGTGGATGCGATCAGGCCTAGGAGCCATGTCGGGGATATGTGCAAGGGCACTGGGGAGCTCCCACTCTGTAAATGGAGCGTTATCAGATTCACTGCAGCGTTTAGTGCATGAGAGGACATTCCCTTCCAGCTGATGATTGAGTGCGCAAAAGGCTGGCGGGAAATTTTCCGATTGACAATCCCGAGCAAAGTGATCACCAAAGTGTTTGGAAATCGCATTTGCGTTGGTACATAACTCGCCATTTATGGTAACCACAGGGATAGCTGTTAGGGCCTGGTACCTGAAAAGACGTTTGATCTTTAACCTGACTTGGGAAGGTGACGTGTGGCACCCAACAGTGGAGACGAATCACTCCCAACACTCCTTCTTCCTTTGTTTGATAAGGCAGCGAACACGGGCACAGAGCCATTTAAAGGCTATGAGGTGCTCCAGGAAAGTGTGCCACTTCCACAGCTGTAGAGATCACTGAAGCTTCTTAATTGTTTCAGTGACTTCCGTCGACCTCCAAGGGAAACATTGCTGCTGCAGAAACATTTATGCTAGTCACCTGCTTAACCATCAGTTCCATGTTACGGTGTAGGGGAGATAAAGCAATGACAGCAGAGGTTAAAGTTCCCCAGTCTGTTCTGCTCAAAGCCTATCTGGGCACGCATCAATGTGCCTGACGCTGGGGCAGTGACAGGAAGATGGGGAAGTGGTCGCTACTACACAGGTCGTGATGTGCTCTCCAGTGGATAGATGGGTGAAGTCCTGCGCTGCAAATTGATAAATCAATGGCCGAGTAACTACCACAAGCCACACTGAAATGTGTAGCGGCCGCAGTATTTAAGAGGCAGAGGTCGAATTGCAGCAGTAAAGTTTCAACATCTCTGCCATGGCCAGTAGGCATGATACCACTCCACAAGAGGTTATGGGCATTAAAATCCTCCAGAAGTAGGAAAGGTTTAGGGAGTTGATCAAGCATTCCAGCTAATACATTCAGGGGTACTGCGCAATTTGGAGTAAGATTTACACTGCAGAAAGTTATTTCCTGCGCCGTCCTTATTCTGACAGCCACATCTTCAAGAGCTATTTGAAGCACATATTCAATACACACCGAATTTAGGAAACATACGCAAACTCCACCTAACTCTCTATTATAGTTGCTACGGTTCCTGTAATATCCCTTATAGCCATGGAGGGCATGAATCCGCATTGCTGGGAACCTGGTTTCCTGGGGGGCAATGTATATAGCAGGTGTAAAGCTTAACAGTAGTTGTAGCTAAGCCAGGCGTTGGAAAAAAACACCGCAATTCCACCGGAGGATGACATCGTGAGACTGCGAAGGCATGGAACATTCAATGCTGCCACAGATTCATTGCCTGATTAGTCTATATCCTTTGTGTCTGTGGGCCTGGTGAGATCAAGAGCCTCAGCGGACGTCAAAATCTCCACTTCATCATCAGCTGCAGAGCTTGTAGGTAGCTGTTGTGTTGGTGCCCCTGCCATTTCCTTGGTCTTAGGCATTTTCTTTTTGGATTTCTCTCGCTGCTCCTTGGGTTTCCCTGGCTGGGAAGACTTCACTGGCTCAGTCTCTGGGACTGAGGATGAGCGTGAAGCCGTACTATCAGCTGCTTTTGGGATCTTCAGCGACTTGCAGGTGTCATCTTTCCCACTAGAAGAAACCTCGGAAGGGAGTGACACAAGGGACCCCTTCCTAGTGCTAGAAGCCAAAGAAGACTTACGCTTCTCTGGATTAGAAGTGGGGACATATGTCGCCGATGGCTGGGGAGGGAGGGGGGAGGTATTGGTCCTCAAGTAGTTCGCACATGAGCAACAGTGAGGGCATTGACCCCTACCATCAAGGGGGCAGGTGTAGTCTTCCAGCTCTAAGAGGTGACCTGGGTTTGCGGAGCTGATGGTGCCAAAACTACTGTAACGGTAGTGTAAGATGTTGTCATACACACAGAATGCAGGTGCTCGATTTGTATCTTAGCCTCAGATGATGGTTAGTCTGTTCAGGGCCTTGTACTCCACGATTTTCCTTTCTGTCTGGAGAATCCAGCAGTCAGGTGAGCTAGGCAAATGGTGCTCTCCACAGTTGATGCAGATGGAAAATGGGGGCATGGAGTATTGGGACGTGATGTACTTCTGGAATCTCGGCATGTGGCGCAGGAAGACATATGGGCAATCTTCCAGTACTTAAAGCACCACACTGGGGGAGGGATATAGTGTTTACATCACACCTGTAGACCATCACCTTCACCTTCTCGGGTAATGTATTACCATCAAAGGCCAAGATGAAGGCACCACTGGCAACCTGATTATCCTTCAGACCCCGGTGGACACACCGGATGAAATGTACACTCACCACTCTAAATTGGCGTGCAGCTCATCGACGGACTGCAAAAGAAGGTCTCTGTGAAATATGATACCCTGGACCATATTTAAGCTCTTATTGGGTGTGACATTTACAGATATATCCCGCAGCTTGTCACAAGCGAGTAATTCCCATGAGGATGATGTTTTAATCAAGACTGACCCAGGTCTCATTTTGGACAAGCCCTCCACCTCCCCGAACTTGTCCTCTAAATGCTCAACAATAAACTGAGGCTTCATCGTCGTGAAAGGTTCCCACCAGCTCTCAAACATACAAGGTACTGGGGCAAATAAGATCTTCTGCCTTCCTTAGCCTGACATTCCTCCCATGGTGCGGCCAGTGAGGTGAACAATTTTCTGTCATACTTCTGTGTGTTGAATTGAGCTAGTGATCGCTTAGAGGCTGCTGGTGTTTCACCACCAGCAATAGACGATGGACTACACTTCATCGCGTGTCATCTGCCATGATGCCACCCACTCTGACAGGGGCCCTACCCACAGCCACCACCCACCCTCAGCAAAAGCCACCTGACAGGATGGACATTGCCGGGAGTCCCGATGCCCCACGGGGATGGACATCTACTCCTTGGAATACATGGGGAGTTAACGGTGCAGGCATCAGCAGAGTGATCCCTGTGTGGTCAGGGGGCTACTACCAACAGGGTACATGGCAACCACAGCACAACATATTGGCTACCATGTTGGATATCAGGTGCAAAGAAGTCCATGGTCATTGTCGATGCAGAAATCGACACTGCATAGTGAATAGTGTCCTTGCCCAGGTGATGGAGAATGGGCATGACTGCAATGCAACGACAAGAAAGTGGGCTAAAGATGTCAATGCACAAAGGACACCATGCACTTTGTAAGGCGCCCTTCCCAAGTTGGCTCACTCTTCAGGAAAATTTTGAAGATTGGAGGTCAGATCTTACAGGGGACCATCACATAAAGGCAGGAATACCTCTGGCCTATTCCAATCCCCAGACCCACAGGGGCGAAAAATCATAAGAGTGAGCAAAATATAATACAGAAAGCTAGGTGGTAGTTTGTTTAGGAACTATGTTGTTCAAGTGCCTCTAATGCAGTTAAATTTTTACATCATTGTTTGCTATGATATGGAGACAAATGGTGGATTATATACCCATTATATCAGTTCAGTGAATTGAACCTGAACCAACATGTAATTGTGACCTTTGTTTCCTGATTATTGATTTTTCAAGCTGATTCTGCATTTTGTAATCTAGATCTTTAGATAAAAAAGGAGTTTAAAACTGATCATTTTACAAAGACATAGCTCATGTGCTTGTACTGAATTATACCATATATGTCTGTGTGTGTTGATAAAAAAATGCTTCTGCTAGAAAAACATGTTCTTCAGTAATGCAGTGACTATTGTGTTAGCCTCCAAAATAGAAAGAGTGTTATATTTATGCACTGTATTAATAGGCAATGGTATTGCACATAAACAATGTAGATTTGAAAAGTTCCAGTTGCAAGAGAGCACTTGCATGGCCATCATCAGGTCCATTTGTTCTGTTTCAGTGATGAACCAGTGATTGTTGACTTTTGAAGTTGAGTAGTGCCAGTTATTGTAAAACCTATAATATTACAAAATCTGTAAAATCAGACTTCTATTTTTATTATTGGTTTAAATGCAAACAGATTAGAGGGTACAGTGGAATTCCAGATCAACAGAAACTTCCCCTTGATGAAAAGAAGTTTTCAAAAAGTCACAATGCTCAGGAAAATTAGAAATATTTTTACTTTTCCTTTCCACCCTGAAAATCTGTAACTAATTATTCAAACATTTTCATTCCAATACCCAAATTATTATTTTAACTGCTGGCATCTCTCTTCATTATGCAACCATAGCATCCTGTGAGGCTCCTTTTGAAGAGAGATTAAGGCTGTGATTAATATTGTTATCAAGTCAATTATACTTTGGTCTGCAGAACATCACAGTTTCTTGTGATATTCCTTAACAGTGCAGCTAATAAGCAAAATGGGCTGGAGGGAAGAAGAAAAACAGCAAGCGTTTGTAAATACACATTTGTATGTAACGAGAAAAGTTAATTTTAAAAAAGTGATAAATGAAGAATGGTCATAATCAGGTGTAACATTGCTTCAGCTATACCTGCGTCCTTCGAAGTGGAGGTTGCCTGCCTCCAATACAGGGAACCAGTCAACCAGTGTTATTTCTTCTTCCTGAAATAAATTTGTTCTGTTTAGGTTCTATAACAACAAATAAGCAAATTTACAAAAGTTACATAATATTATAATATATCATATTTGAAGCAATTTGCCAATCATTGCATCGGTTCAAAAACTTATCAACACTTTATGTGTTTATGCAGTACTTCGTAACAGACAACTGTCATTTGTGAAAAGACTGAAGATCTATTAATATTGATTGTCTGGTCATCACTATATAATGTAATGAGGATCATAACACATTTTCCTTGCCGGAAGCTAGTACTTACTTCCGTACCTACCTTTTTTGCGTTAAGGCACAGACCTGACTGTGTTCATAAGCACCCATGTCATAACCTTAGAACACCTTTATGCGAAAGATGTTAAGAGCAACTGTATGTTAAGCTCAATCAACAGAAGGAAAGAGCTAAAATCAAGAACTACTACTTGAAGAAACATCAATAAAATATGCCGTAGTGGCAGCAGAGATCCCTAAACAAACATTAAATGTCCTTTGCAAAATTGCTATCATTTATATAAACAATCTGCACATTGCATGCCAAAATAACCAGTAACTCAGGTGGAAAACATACAATTAAACATAAGCATTTCAGAAAAGGATATCGGATCAGAAAATAGCAAACCATCAAGTTATTATTATGACCAACGCAAAGTGGTGGGAGATCACCACTCAACAAATGGTGATGGCTAAAGAGACAGTGCCCAATAAACAACCTAGTTAAAAATGATCATCTTGCAGTGAAAGAGCCAAGAGGTGGCCAGCCGAACCGTTGGGAGAGGTTAAGTCAATGGAGCTTGTTCCAGTAAAGAGAAAACCAGTGGTGATGCAAAAGTGACACCATCTACCAACAGACAGCAACAAGAAGATCATCTGAATCAATGGAAGAGCTGGCAGGTTGAGGTAGGACTGCAGTCTTGTCACACATGAGAACAATGTGATGAGGAACCCACAAGAAAATCATAGTGGCTCCCTCAAAAACAACAACTGTAAGCTTCCTTGGACTCTTCCAGCACAATGAGGATCTGAAGGCTTGTGAGAGAATTGGAGCATATGACACAATTAAAAGGTGTATATTGTGAGATGTGCTAGGTGGTCCGAAAGAGCACAAAGAGCTCTGCTTTAAAAATCTAGCAGTTTGCAAGAAGATCGTACCAAAAATGGTCAGTGCCAACGATAAGGCACACCAAACACCATGGACTGCGAGTCGTCAGTCTACATGAATATGCTACCACTAAATTGGGTGCAAAGGTTGAGGAGCTAACGGCAGTAGATCAAATCCATTTGCCTCCCGAGGAAAATGCTTTGAAGTCCAAGATAAACACGGGCAGCTACATGAAGCGAAAGTGGTGAAGGGCTCACACCAAACAGGAATGTGGCAGACTGCACGAAGCTAAGCTGTTGGAGCAGTAGCCAAAAGCGAACTCTGGAAGGTAATACGAGAAAAATGTGGCCTGTACTGGCAGTTGAAGGAGGCATCAAAATAAAGGGCACAAGATGGGTGGCTGGGCACAACACAACAAATGGCAATCATATCCACTGAGGAGAAGATCATGCCCGTAGGACAGTTCCAGTTAGGCAGCTTCTGCATAGAAGCTCTCAACCAGACTAGTGTAAAGGTTGCCAGTGGCCCAACATACTCCACAACAGTAGACTGTGTTATGACCATGAATAAATGAAACCCATATAGTCTAGTTTCAAATGGACATGGGATTGGTATAAATGGAAGATGTAACGATAGTGGAAGAAACCCACTGTGACACTAGAAATTCATACAAACTGTTTTTTTCAATAGAAAAGCAAAAACAATTTTTGATCCTGCACAAGTAGAGGATCAAGACATTACCAAGGATGCCACACAACAAGGATACAAGTCCATGGAGAACTGCTTAAGATAGCTAAGTCATTGACCAATAAGGAAGTTGGATATGCCTGTGGGAAAACAGATCATGGAAGTGTTAATGGGGACAGCAAAGATGGTCAGTTGGATCTACATCTACATCTACATCCATACTCGGCAAGCCACCTGACGGTGTGTGGCAGAGGGTACTTTGAGTACCTCTATCGGTTCTCCCTTCTATTCCAGTCTCATATTGTTCGTGGAAAAAAGGATTGGTTGGTTGGTTTAGAAGCAGGAGAAGGAACCAAACTACAAGGTCATCGGTCACTTGGTCCTAATAAAATAATGCCCCAAGTGTGAGGATAAAATGGACCAAACATATAACACAAAACAGAAAGAAAGAAAAAGCCAAAACAGTGAAGAGGCGGCAACGAATACTAAGAGAAAAAAAAGGGTACAGAAAAGAAACAGAAATACGCTAGAAACAAAAGACAGTAAAACATGAAAGCAGATTACAGTGGCTGACCAACCACAAGAATAAAAAGGGAAAGCCAGCCACTCTGTAATACATTAAAACCTCCACCCTAAAAGCACTAGGGTGGAGGACACAGACCAACAAAATACATGCACTCAAACCTACACTGAATTATGAAACACACTCTCACGAATATAACGTAAACAAAAACTGCAGTGGAGGCATTCTCGCCCAACAACAAAGGCAGGGTACTGGAAAAGTTAAAAGTCTGTCACAGAGGGGCTAAAAGTGGGCAGTACAGCAAGAGGTGGGCAACTGTCATTTGGGAGCAACAGCAACACTGAGGTGGGTTCTCGAGACGGTGTAGGTGACCATGTGTTAGCCACATATGGCCAGTGCTGAGCCGGCAGAAGACAGCCGATTCCCTGCAAGAGGCTTGCATGGAACACTTCCACACATTTATAGTCTCCTTAATGACATGCAGTTTGTTGTACATGCTGTTATGCCATTCCGTCTCAAAATGCCGGAAAACCCTGTGATGTAAGGCATAACGTATTTCAGCTTTGGAGAAGCCTATCTCCAGAAGAAGTTTCTACATTGCCTGCCAGCATGTCAGCAAGTTCGTTGCCCAGGATTCCAACATGTACTGCAGTCTACACAAACACTATCGAACAGCGGGTCTGTTCCAAGGCATACATGGACTGCTGAATGGATGTTACCAGAGGGTGGTGAGGGTAGCACTGGACGATAGCCTGTAGACTGCTCAATGAGTCAGTACACAGGAGAACTGACTCGCCAGGGCATGAGTGGATGTACTCAAGAGCATGAGATGTGGCCACCAGCCCTGCAGTGAAAACACTGCAGCCAACTGGCAAGGAGTGCTGCTCAATATGTCTTACATCATCAGATGCAATGCATACGTGTCCATCAGCCACTGCGCCGTCAGTGAAAACCACTTCACAGCCACGAAACACGACAAGAATCGAGAGGAAGTGACAGCAGAGAGTGGTGGGGTTAATGGAACACTTAGGGTCACGCAAAAGGTCCACACGAAGCTGCGGCCAAGACATACACCAAGGAGGCATACATGAACAGTCCGCAAGTAGAGGTGGTAAAGGGAAGGACTCCAGTTCAAAGAGAAGAAACCGTATGCGAACTGCTATCGTAAACCCTGATCTGGGCCACTGATGCGGGAGATGGACTGCAATAGGAGACGGTAATTTGGATGCTCAGGGGAATTATTAATGTGTTCTGCATAACTGGTGAGCAGTTGCACGTGTGATCTGCAGTGGATGGAAACCAGCCTCCACCAGTGCACTAGTCACCGAGTCGTCCTAAGGGATCCCGTCGCTATTCAAACCCTACAGTGGTGCACAAGGCCACGTAAGTGCAATGCTGAAGGCACTGTCGAACCATAAACCACTCTCCTATTATGAATTCAGGATTGGACAAGGACTCTGCAGAGCTGCAGCCGTGTACAGCGATCTGTACCCCAATTTGTGTTGCTCAGGCAATGGAGGGCATTGAGGTGATGCCAGCACTTCTGCTTAAGCTGATGAAGATGAGGGAGCCAAGTCAATCGATCGTCAATAACCAGTCCTAGGAATTGATATGTCTCCACTACAGTGAGTGGATCATCATTAAGGTAAAGTGCAGGTTCTGGATGTATGGTATGACACCGACAGAAGTGCATGACATATGACTATGCTGCTGAAACCTGGAAGCCATTAGCAAGAGCGCATGGCTGTGCATTATGTGGTTCACTGGAGGCGCCACTCAGCAATAACATTAGTGGAGCAGCAATATGAAATGCAGAAGTCATCCGCATACCGAGAATGTGAGATGGAGGGCTGACAGCCGCTGCTAGACCATTAATGACCACTAAAACTAGAGAGTCACTCAATACAGAGCCCTGCAGGACTCCATTCTCCTGGATATGGATGGTTCTATGGGAGTCACCAACTTGGACATCAAAAGTACGGAACGATAGGAAGTTTGGGATAAAAATCGGGAGTGATCCCCGGAGACCGCACTCAGACATGGCAAGGATATGACATTGCCAAGTCATGTCGTATGCTTTACAGAAGTCAATAAGGACAGTAATCAAGTGTTGCTGTCTGGAAAAGGCTGTTCGGATGGCAGACTCAATGAAAACAAGATTATCCGTGCTAGAGCGACACTGGCAGAAGCCACCCTGACATGGAGCCAGCAAGCCACGTGACTCCAGGAAACAACCAGGACCCAACCCAACTGCCGACAAACCATAAATTCCAGCAGCTCACAAACAACGTTGGTGAGGCCGATGGGCCGATAGCTATCCACATCAAGAGGGTTTTTACTGGCTATGAGGACCGAAATAATGGTGCTCTCCCGCCAATGCGATGGAAAGATGCCATTGCACCAGGGCCATTGAAGATGACAAGCTTTTAGTCAGATGAGAGATGTTTAATCATCTGGCTGTGGATGCGATCAGGCCCAGAAGCTCTGTTGAGACAATGCGCAAGGGCACTCACTGAGGAGCTCACACTCTGTAAATTGGGCGTTACAGGATTCACTACAGCCTGTAGTGAATGAGAGGAAGTTCCCCTCCAGCTGATGTTTGCATGTGTGAAAAGCTGGAATGATAGTTGCTCGGCACAGAACCTGCGAACCACGCTTGCATCAGTACATAACTAGTAATTTATAGGAACATCGGGGACAGCTGGTGGGGCCTGTCACCCGAAAAGAGGTTTGATCTCTGCCCCCATTTGTGAAGGTGCCGTGTGACTCACAATTTTTTTTTTTTTTTGTTTGTTTGTGGTTTTAGGGCGCAAAACTTCTATGGTCATTAGCGCCCAGCCCGTGACGTAGAAAACAGGAAAAAAACGAAATTTAAAATCAGCAGCAATGGAAACAAAGTCAGAAAATTTGAGAAACTAAAGGCAGAAGGAATGCTTAAAAGTCCACTATAGAAAGGGGTTGGTTGTCCCCCAAAAAAAAGCTTCAAATGACTGACGTCATTTCACTGTCTCTAATAAACTGTAGAACGCGGTCAGCAGAGCGCGTGTCATCTGCTAAAATCTACGATAGAGCAGGCGACAGCTGTAGATGGGAGCGTAACAGATTAAAATAGGGGCATTCAATTAAAAGGTGTCTGACCGTCCACAGCTGAGAGCAGTGGGGACAGAGTGGGGGAGGATCACCGCTTAAAAGATGTCGATGACTAAAAAGACAGTGCCCTATCCGGAGTCGGGCTAAAATTACCTCCTCCCGACGACGCGTTCGGGAGGAAGAGGTCCAAGCGCAAGGAACGGCTTTTACTTCCCGCAATTTATTGTGGGGAAGTGTTGACCAATGCGCATGCCATAAATGAGTAACTTGGCGACATAAACCACTCCGTAGATCGGTAAACGGAAGAGACTGAAGAGCTGGCCGAGGAAGAGAGACTGCAGCCTTGGCCGCTATATCGGCCGCCTCATTTCCACAGATACCAGCGTGTCCCGGGAGCCAGAGGAACGCCACTGACACGCCCCCCAGGTGGAGCAAGCGCAGACAGTCCTGAATCCGGTGGACTAGAGGGTGCACAGGGTAAAGAGCTTGGAGACTGAGGAGAGAGCTGAGAGAATCTGAGCAGATTACGTACTGTATCCGCTGATGGCGGCGGATGTAGTGGACAGCCTGAAGAACAGCGTAAAGCTCCGCAGTATAAACCGAACACTGGTCGGGAAGCCGAAAGTGATTTGGGGTGTCGCCAACAATATAGGCACTCCCTACACCTAACGATGTTTTCGAACCATCGGTGTAAATAAATGTGGCTTCCGTCATTTGTGCACATAGAGCAGCAAATGCCCGACGGTAAACAAGTGTAGGGGTACCATCCTTGGGAAATTGACATAGGTCTCTGAGCAAGTCGATCCGGGGACGGAGCCAAGGCGGTGCTGTACCCCAAGTTGTCAAGAAGGTTTTAGGAAAGCGGAAGGAAAGAGAATGGAGCAGTTGACGGAAGCGGACTCCCGGGGGTAGTAGGGAGGAGGAGCGGCCTGCATACCCTACATCAAAGGAGGCGTCGAAAAAAAGGTTATGGGCTGGATTAGCAGGCATGGAAGACAGATGGCTAGCATAATGACTCAGAAGGACTGCCCGCCGATTGGACAGCGGAGGTTCAGCAGTCTCAGCATAAAGGCTTTCCACAGGGCTGGTGTAAAAAGCTCCAGACACTAAACGTAATCCACGGTGGTGGATAGAGTCGAGACGCCGAAGAATAGACGGCCGAGCAGAGGAGTAGACTATGCTTCCATAATCCAATTTCGAGCGCACTAAGGCGCGATAGAGGCGGAGAAGGACCACCCGGTCCGCTCCCCAAGAGGTACCATTCAGGACACGGAGGGTGTTAAGGGAACGCAGACAGCGAGCCGAAAGATAGGAAACGTGGGAGGACCAGCACAGTTTTCTGTCAAACATAAGACCCAAGAATTTTGCGACGTCGGAAAACGGAAGGTTGACAGGACCTAGATGTAAGGAGGGCGGAAGAAACTCCTTACGTCGCCAAAAATTAACACAAACGGTCTTACTGGGTGAGAAACGGAAGCCGGTTTCGATGCTCCACGAGTGGAGGCGATCGAGACATCCTTGAAGACGTCTTTCAAGAAGGCTGGTCCGTTGAGAGCTGTAGTAGATCGCAAAATCGTCCACAAAGAGGGAGCCCGAGACATCAGGAAGGAGACAATCCATAATTGGATTAATGGCGATGGCAAACAGTACAACACTCAGCACGGAGCCCTGGGGTACCCCGTTTTCTTGGGAGAAAGTACGGGAGAGAGTAGTGTTCACCCGCACCCTAAATGTGCGCTCTGACATAAATTCGCGAAGAAAAAGGGGCAGCCGGCCTCTAAAGCCCCAAGAGAACAGTGTGCGGAGGATGCCTGTCCTCCAACAGGTATCGTACGCTCTCTCCAGATCAAAAAATATTGCTACCGTTTGGCGTTTCCGGAGAAAATTGTTCATGATATAAGTGGAGTGAGCAACAAGATGGTCAACAGCAGAACGATGCTTTCGGAATCCGCATTGGGCTGGTGTTAAAAGACTGCAGGACTCCAGCCACCAAGCTAAACGGTAATTCACCATACGCTCCAAAACCTTACAGACACTACTCGTGAGAGAAATGGGGCGATAGCTAGAGGGGAGATGTTAGTCCTTTCCAGGTTTCGGAACGGGAACGACAATAGCTTCCCGCCATCGCCTGGGAAAGGTACTGTCGGTCCAAATTCGATTATAAAGGCGAAGGAGGTAACGCAGGCTATGGGTTGATAAATGCAGCAACATTTGGACGTGGATACCATCCGGTCCTGGGGCGGAGGAGCGAGAAGAAGAGAGTGCATGTTGGAGTTCGCGCATGGAGAAAACAGTATTGTAGCTTTCGCGATTTTGAGAGGAGAAAGCAAGATGTCGCACTCCCGCTGCACGTTTCTTCGGGAGAAACGCTGGCGGGTAATTTGAAGAGCTCGAAATCTCAGCAAAGTGCTGACCCAATGAGTTAGAAATTGCGACGGGGTCCACTAAGGTATCATGCGCGACAGTGAGCCCAGAGACCGGGGAGAAACTAGGCGCGCCTGAGAACCGTCGAAGCCGACTCCAAACTTCCGAGGAGGGAGTGAAGTTGTTGAATGAGCTAGTAAAGAATTTCCAGCTTGCCTTCTTGCTATCGCGGATGACGCGACGGCATCGCGCACGGAGCTGCTTATATCGGATACAGTTGGACAAAGTTGGATGGTGACGGAAAATGCGAAGAGCACGTCGCCGCTCACGTATTGCGTCACGGCATGCCTCGTTCCACCAAGGAACTGGAGGGCGCCGGGGCAATTCGGAGGTGCGTGGTATTGAACGTTCCGCAGCTGTGAGAATAACGTCGGTAAAATGTGTGACCTCATCGTCGACGTTGGGAAAGCGCCGGTCATCGAATGTCGCTAGAGACGAAAAAAGTGTCCAATTGGCTTGGGCAAACTTGCAGCGTCGCGAGCGCATATATGGCAGTTGAGGCTGCAGTCGAAGAACACATGGAAAGTGGTCACTCGAGTGTGTATCATCAAGGGCGAACCATTCGAAGCGCCGAGCTAGCGGAACAGTACCGACCGCAAGGTCCAAATGGGATAAATTTGCCGTGGAGGCAGACAAAAATGTGGGGACCCCAGTGTTGAGGCAGACTAGATCCGCTTGGTGGAAGACGTCTAGCAATAGTGAGCCACGTGGACAAGGATGTGGAGATCCCCAAAGCGGGTGGTGGGCATTGAAGTCCCCAACCAGCAAATAGGGGGGTGGAAGCTGATCAAGAAGATGAAGGAGATCAGCTCGTGCCATTGGTGTAGACGATGGAATGTATACCGTACAAAGAGAGAACGTGTATCCAGAAAGGGAAAGACGGATGGCGACAGCTTGGAAGGAAGTGTTTAAGGGGATTGGGTGATAATGGAGAGTATCATGGAGCAGAATCATGAGTCCTCCATGGGCTGGAGTGCCTTCAACAGATGGGAGGTCATATCGGACGGACTGAAAATGAGGGAGAACAAAGCGGTCATGGGGACGCAGCTTTGTTTCCTGAAGACAGAAGATGACCGGCGAGTAGGATCGTAAGAGGATCGACAATTCCTCCCGATTGGCGCGAATGCCGCGGATATTCCAGTAGATAATGGACATAGGGTGAACAGAAATGGAGGAACGTCACCAAGGGTGCTGTCAACTCAACGACTGCTCAGAGCTTGCGACCGACAGGATGGAATGGCATTCAGTCGAAGGCAGAAGATCCTGATCCATAGGTTGGTCAGGAGCAGCTCCTGCCACCAACGATCGGCCAGTTGACCGGCCACCAACAGTGCGCCTCGGCGACACAGAAGATGGCCGAGGGCGATTTCCGCCAGGTGGTGCTGTAGATGGGACACGCCTTGGCGGAGAAGGAGAGGAACTGTGTTTCTTCGTAGCCTTCTTGGAGGTATGTTTAGATGAAGGAGGAACCGATGGTTGTGAAGTTGCAGAACGTAAAAACTCTTCACGAGAATGCTCTTTTTTTGAAGACTTGGCGTCTGACTTTTGGGCTCTAGATTTAGCAGAACCCGACGAAGGGTGAGCCATAGAGTGGGCAGGCGAAAGAGGTGAGGTTGAACGGGCGATCTTTGCGCTGGCCAATCTGACGACCGTGGTACTAAATGTGAGGTCGCAAGTCTGCGTGGCCGCCTCCTTTGTTGGCCGAGGAGAAGCAAGGACAGCGCTGTATTTTCCTTTCTGAGGCACGGTGGGCTGTCGACTGGCGAGTAACTTTCGAGCAGCAAAGGTCGACACCTTTTCCTTCACTCTTATTTCCTGGATCAGCTTTTCGTCCTTAAAAACAGGGCAATCTCGAGAGGAAGCAGCGTGGTCACCCATACAGTTGATGCAGCGAGGGGATGGAGGTGGACAAGCACCCTCATGGGCATCCCTGCCACACGTAACACATTTGGCCGGATTGGAACAGGACTGGCTGGTGTGATTGAACCGCTGACATCGATAGCAACGCGTAGGGTTTGGGACATAAGGGCGAACGGAATTTATTTCATAGCCTGCTTTGATTTTTGATGGGAGTTGAACTTTGTCAAATGTCAAGAACACAGTGCGGGTTGGAATGATGTTCGAGTCAACCCTTTTCATAACCCGATGAACAGCGGTGACGCCCTGGTCACACAGGTAGTGCTGAATTTCTTCGTCAGACAATCCATCGAGGGAGCGTGTATAAACGACTCCACGTGAGGAATTTAAGGTACGGTGCGGTTCCACCCGGACAGGGAAGGTGTGGAGCAGAGAAGTACGCAGCAATTTTTGAGCCTGGAGGGCACTGTGTGTTTCTAACAACAGGGTACCATTCCGTAATCTGGAACAAGACTTTACAGGACCCGCAATTGCGTCGACACCTTTCTGAATAATGAAAGGGTTGACCGTAGAAAAGTCGTGACCTTCGTCAGACCGAGAAACAACAAGGAACTGTGGCAACGATGGAAGAACCGTCTGTGGCTGAGACTCAGTGAACTTACGTTTGTGAGCAGACATAGTGGAAGGTGAGGAAACCATTGCGGAAGAATCCCCCATGATTACCGGCGTCTCCGATGGCGCGCTCCTCCCTTGTGGGGGCCCTCACCGAGGGCACACCCGCCTTAGGTGATTGTTCACACCTCAGGTCACACCTCCCGACAAACGGACGGAGGGACCAATCGGCACTTTCGGAAGGTATCAGCTCGGGTAATCACCCCTCCCTGGGCCTGGCCGTTACCAGGGGGTACGTACGTGTCCTACCTGTCTATCCGGGGCGGGGAATTACGCGTTACCTCGTCACCGGCTACGCATGGAAGTGCGTGGGTCGGCCTTCAGACACGCACAGGGAGGAAGAAAGAGACAGGGAAAGAAAAGAAGAGTGGTCTCAAACGCCGCAGCGGAGAAAAGGGTAAAGAGAAGAGGTAAAGAGAAGAGGTAAGGGAAAGAGGTAAGGGAAAGAGAAGGACGAAGAAAGATGAAGACAAACAAGCAAGGAAGGCGAAGAGTGCGGTACATTATAAGCGTCCGTCTCCGGACGTAGGCACAAACCATACTCCCAGAGGGGGAGAAAGGGAAGGAAAGAGCCAGAGGTGAGGGGGGGGGGGGGCGAAGATGGGGGATGGGGAAGGATATGGAAAGGGGGGTATGCAGCCCGGAAAAGAAGGAAGGCCACATTAGCTCGGGGTCCCGTGCTCGCTACACACGTATCCACAAAAGAGTTGTGGATCCCCTGGGGGGACTCACAATGGTGGAGACATATCTCTCCTAACACTCCTTCTTCCATTGTTTGATAAGGTAGCAAACATGTGCACAAAGCCATTTAAATGCTGTGAGGTGCTCCAGGGCAGTGTGCCACTTCCGCAGCTGTAGAGATCACTGATGCTTCTTAATTGTTTCAGCGACTTCCGTCGACCTCCAAGGGACTGCCTTATGCCTCAGGCACCCTAAAGAGTGAGGGACCACATTTTCTGTTGCAGAAACATTTGTGCTAGTCACCTGCTTAACCATCAAGTCCATGTTATGGTGTAGGGGAGATACAGCGATGAAAGCAGAGGTTAAAGTTCCCCAGTCCGCTCTGCTCAAAGCCCATCTCGGCACGCATCCATGTGCCTGATGCTGGGGCAGTGACAGGAAGATGGGGAAGTGGTCGCTACTACACAGTGGATAGATGGGAGAAGTCCTGGGCTGCAAATTGATAAATGAGTGGGCGAGTAACTACAATGAGCCACACTGAAATGTGTTGCAGCCCCAGTATTTAAGAGGCAGAGGTCGAATTGTGGCAGTAAAGTTTCAACATCTCTGCCATGGCCAGTAGGCATGGTAACACTCCACAAGGGGTTATCAGCATTAAAATCCTCCAGAAGTAGGAAAGGTTTAGGGAGTTGACGAAGCATTCCAGCTAATACATTCGGGGGTACTGCACCATCTGGAGTAAGATATACACTGCAGAAAGTTATTTCCCGCACCATCCTTATTCTGACAGTCACAGCTTCAAGAGCTATTTGAAGCACATGTTCAATACACACCGAATTTAGGACACAAACGCAAACTCCACCTGTCCCTCGATTACAGTCGCTACGGTTCCTGTAATATCCCTTATAGCTGAGACGGGCAGGGATCCGCATTTCTGAGAACCAGAGTTCTTGGAGGGCAATACAGATAGCAGGTGAAAGCTTAACAGTTGCTGTACCTCAGCCAGGCGATGGAGAAAACTGCCGCAATTCCACAGGAGGATGACATCATGAGACTGGGAAGGCATGGAACATTCAATGAGGCAGTTTACATCTCAGTCACCTGCTACCACTGATTTATTGCCTGAACAGTCTATGTCCATTGTGTCTGAGTGTCTGGCGATCTCTAGGTCCTCAGTGGATGCCAAAATGCTGACCCCATCCTCAGTCACAGAACTTGTAGGTAGCGGTGGTGTGGGTGCCACTGCAATTTCCTTCGCCTTAGGCGATTTCTTTTTTGATTTCTCTCGCTGTTGCTTGAGTTTCCCTGGCTCAGAGTACTTCACTGGCTCAGTCTCTGGGACTGAGGATGAGGGAAAAGCCCTATGACCAGCTGCTTTGGGGCTCTTAAGCCATTGGCAGGTGTCATCTTTCCCACCAGATGATACCTGAGAAGGTAGTGACACAAGGAACCCCTTCATAGCGAGAGAAGTCAAAGAAGATTTATGAGTCTCCAGATTAGAAGTGGCGGTGGGCGTTTCTGGAGGGGGGGGGGGGGGGGGAGCGTGGGGTGTTGCTGTTGCTCCCAAAGTAGGTGGTTGGGTGGTGCAGGAGCAACAGGTAGGGAAATGGCCCGTACCATCAAGGGGGCAGGTGTAGTCTTCTGACTCTGAGATGTGACATGGGTTGGCGGAGCTGATGGTGCCACAACTGTTGTAGCAGCAGCGTAAGAACTGACACACAAAGGATGCAGGCATTCAAATTTTCTCGTAGCTTCAGTTTAAGTCAGTCCTTTCTTTCTCGAGAATCCTGCAGTCAGGCAAGTAAGCAAATGGTGCTCTCCACATTTGACACAGATGGGAGGCGGGGCACATGGAGTACTGGGATGTGACTGGTGTCCAAAATCTCGACATGTGACACTGGAAGTACAGTGGGAAGACATATGGCCAAACTTCCTGCACTTAAAGCACTGCATTGGTGGAGGTATACAAGGCTTTACATCACACTGGTAGATCATCACCTCGACCTTCTATGGCAATGTATCACCCTCACACTCCAAGATGAAGGCAGTGCTGGCAACCTCATTATCGTTCAGAACCTTGTGGACATGCCGGATGAAATGTACACCTAACTGCTCTAAATTGGCGTGCACCTCATCATCGGACTGCAAAAGAAGGGCTCTGTGAAATATGATACCCTGAACCATATTTAAGCTATTATGGGGCATGATGGTTACAGAAACAGCCCCCAGCTTGTCACAGGCGAGTTATTCCCATGACAGGGCAGAGGATGATGATTTAATCAAGACTGACGCAGATCTCATTTTGGACAAGCCCTCCACCTCCCCAAACTTGTCCTCTAAATGCTCAACAAAAAACTGAGGCTTCATCGTCATGAAAGATTCCCCATCAGGTCTTGAACATACAAGGTACTGGGGCAAATAAGGTCCGCTTCCAGCCTTACCCAGACGTTCCTCCAATGGTGTGGCCAGCGATGGTAATGATTTGAGCTTGTACTTCTGTGATTTGTATTGAACTCGTGATCTCTTAAAGACTGCTGGTGTTCCACTACCAGCATGACATGGAGTATGCTTCGTCACATGTTTCCAGCCCTGATGCCACCCACACCGACCAGGGGCTCCCCCACAGGTGCCGCACAGCCGCAGCAAAGGCTACCTGGCAGATGGCCATGGCTGGGAGCCCTGGTGCCCCAGGGGGATGGGCATCTACCCCTTGGCATATGTGTGGAGTTAATGGTGCAGGCATCAGCAGAGTGATCCCTTTGTGGTCAGGGGGCTACAACCAACACGCCACAATGCAGCCCCACCAGAACCGACTGCCTACCATGCTGGATATCAAATGCAAAGATGTGTGTGGTCTTCTTCGACGCCCAAATCAACACTGTATAATGTATGGTAGAAAACTCACCCAGGAAGGTGTCCTCGACCTGGAGATCTACATCTACATACACACTCCACAATCCACCATATGGCGTGTGGAGGGTACCTTGTACCACAACCAGCATCTTCTCTCCCTGTTCCACTCCCAAACAGAATGAGGGAAAAATTACTGCTATATGCCTCTGTATGAGCCCTAATCTCTCTCATCTTATCTTAGTGGTCTTTCCGTGAAATGTAGGATGGCAGCAGTAAAATTGTACTACAGTCAGCCTCAAATGCTGGTTCTCTAAATTTCCTGAGTAGCGATTCATGAAGAAAACAACTCATTTCCTCTAGAGACTCCCACCCGAGTTCCTGGAGCATTTCTGTAACACTCGCATGATGATCAAACCTACCAGTAACAAATCTAGCAGCCTGCCTCTGAATTGCTTCTATGTCCTCCCTCAATCTGACCTGATAGGGATCCCAAACTCTCGAGAAGTACTCAAGAATAGGTTGTATTAGCATTTTATAAGCGGTCTCCTCTACAGATGAACCACAGCATTATAATTTTTACATGGCTGTATTTTTTATCCAGTAATTCACTTCCTCTCCTAAAGAGCTATTCAAAAATGTATCACATTATACCATTCATTGAAACACAAAGTTATTAATTACATAACACAACAATGACTTTGTGCCCAGGATCACAAACTCTTCCACTTCCTGGAGTTGTCAGAAAACAAATGAAAACCAAGTAAACACATAACATAAGCTTTGACTCTTCTGTACCATTGCTCAGGAGAAGAACATTCAGAGGTGCTCAAAGTGGTGACCCTGGACACCGATACACTGGCACACTCATTGAATGGAAGAATTACTTACTGCTTCCAGTGTTTGTGCTAAAGAGAATTACAAGCAAGCTCAATACGTTCCTGGCTATTCTCTGGAGTTGTTGGAATATAGCCATAGACAACATCCTTAATGCATCACCAAAGAAAATGTCAGGACGATTTAAATCAGGAGACCTAGAATGCCAAGTAACTGTTCCTCCTCGACCAATCCATCTGGCAAGATACCTTCGATTCAGAACACTATGTGGATGCAAGACATTATGTGCTAGACCTCCATCATGTTCATACCACATAAGCATTCTGGTCCTTAGCAGCACTTTATCCAGAAGTGGAGGAAGAATTCATCTCAAGAAGCTGGTATACGCTGTTCCATTTAGACTACCGTTAATGAAATAAGGGCCAATAATTGTAGTACCAAGCATCCCACACCAGATATTAACTCTACATTGACACTGACGTTCCCCCTATCTAAGCCATTGGGGGTTGATGCTGGACCAATAATGCATGTTCCCTGTATTTACATGTCCTTTTTTTGAGAAGGAACATTCATCGGTAAATAGAATATTGGAGAAAGAGTTTGGTTTGTCGATGATTTGCTGCTGTGCCCACTGACAGAAGTGTACATGATTCTGGAAATCATTCCCATGTAGTTCCTGACATAGGTGTGCATGGTAAGGATGGAAATTGTGATGTGTAAGAATATGATGTACACTGGTTTTAGGAATGCCAATATCGTGTTCAAGCTGTCATGTGCGCACATGGAAATTCATAGCAATAAAAGTGAGAACAGTGACTTAGGCAGCTTCCTATGTGGAAGTTCAATGATGATTGCATTGTTGTGGGTCGAATCTTCCCATTTCCTGAAGCATCGCAACAAAACGAGAAAATATACGCCAGGAAGGTGGGTTCTTATCAGGATATCACTATCTGTACAGTTCCACTGCCTGTGTAGCATTTCGCCTACCTTCAATGACAATGACAACAATAAAAGAAATGTTACGACAATGCAGTTTGTATGAAGGATAGCCTTTACTGTATGTGTACTCTACACATCAGTATTTAAAAGGATTAAAGTACCATACTAAATGTACCCTTATATAAGAACAGTATTGCAATTATTGTTCTGCTAACTTACACTCCCCGTAGGTGAGTAGCATTTCTAACTTCTCTTTGTTGGTGTACAATCTACTCGCAAAACTCCAACAGCAGTGGTTGACGGAATGACGGGTGTGAATTTTACTTATTTTTACATTTGTCCTCTGTCAATGTCAGCACGTGGATGTGTTCCATTACCATGAGTATCTCCACTAAGCACTGGGAGTGACATCATCAGTTTTGTGTTATGTAATTACATAATTTTGTGTTTCAGTGAATGGTAAATTGTGATACATTTTTGAATACGTCTTCAGGAGAAAAAATTTAGTACTGAATAAAATATACAGTGTGCCATTTAAAAGAGTCATTCCGCTGTTCATATCTTTGTAAAAAACAAAGCTACAACACAGGCAATCATGCTAATTGATGTCCCTCTGACAGCTAAAGAACATTTACTTTAAACATTTTGTAATTTGCATCTGGACAAACAGTTACTCGAACTGGTCAAGATAAATGGGACACCCTGTATACAGCATCAATAACTTTTTATCCACTTCATGCAGCTATTCTACTTGTCCATAACTATGCCAAAATGACCAAGAGGTAGGATGGGTTACGGAAATAAGAAGGTTCCTGGTGTCAGTGACATGTTGCTGCAGTTGCTCTCAAAATTTGCAACATTTGCAGGAGGTCAACACTTCAGCATGTTGTTACTATAGTTGCTGCAGCAGTTTCTGCTGCTGCTGCTGCAGCTGCTGCAGCGACCATAATTACATAAACTGGTTCCCCAAGATGATGCAACTGGATCAATGGATGCACAAGACACATTTGTCACCAGTTTTACAACTCATTCTCAAGGTGCAGGTTCAGATGCATTAAGTCAAAAACTAGGGGACAACATGACGCCCAATCCAGCATATAACAAGTGGCCAACAGGAAGAATTCAAGCTTTTTGAAGAACTGAAACAATTGAAATGACACACTAGCGAGAAATGTGAGCATCAGATGTAATATGCCAAGAGACGAAATCAAGAGTGTTTCCCCCAAAACAGGCAAACATATATGAGTGGTAGAACATCAGCAGGCCTGGCTTCTAAGCAACCACACTCCCAACAGCATTAAGTCAATGGTTACCCTCTCTTCACACCTCATAAACCAGAGGCTTTTCCAACATACATGATTAAATCATGCCCTGTCAGCAGACACTGTTACTGCAACCACTTTGTTGGCTGCTAGCATCATTGGTTCTGAACTGTGAAGGGGTTAGGCAACTCAAGGAAAATGACTAATGAACCAAGGTTGAGGCAATGTAGGGTACAATGTAGGGAAGTTTGCTCCTCAGCAGTTCAGAAAAGCTGGTGTTAGTATCAATAATGTAGATGGCACAGGCTGTGAAGCAGTCATTTCATGGAAGAACATTGTGTCAGGCAGCATGCCCGACAATGGGGTGGTCTACCTGTCTCTCAGCAACAGTTTCTCAGTGGCCATTCGTATGGAAATACAGCTTCTCAGTTGTCATGCCCATGTAGAATGCATCAGAGTGGTGGCAGCTTAGCTTGTAAATCATGTGACTTGTCGCATAGGTAGCCTTGCCTCTTGATGAGGTAGGTGATTTTGTGATTGGTCTGGTCTAGGTGGTGGTGGTGGTGGTGGTGGTGGTGGTGGTGGTGGTGGTGGTGGTGGTGGATGTATGGGCCAGGATTTGCATCATGGTCTATTACAGGGATATGGGAAAACATACAAGGGAATATGAGCAGGCATTTTAAAGGGATGAATGAATATATTGTGTAGGTTCAGTGGACAGCAGCATGACACTGTTTGAGGACTGGGAACGATAGTGGGTAGGTCATTCCTCATTTCAGGCCACAAAAAGAGGTAGTTGAAACCCTAGCAGAGAATATGATTCAGATTCTACAGTCCTGGGTCATAATGAGTCATGAGGGTAATGCTCCTCTGCAGCTCGGCAGTGGGACTTTAGGAGATGATGGGTGACAGGAGAAATCTCCTGGGACTCATCTCTCCAGTCATCCCATCACCCTCAGTTAGCCCCACCATCTGGCCACAGAGGGGTGTTCTCCATGTTACTACCACCCAGGAATGGATCAACTGAATCATATTCTCCAACAAGATTTATGAACGTGGCCTGAAATGAGAGATGACCTACCCACTATCCCTCCTACACTTACCACAGTGGTATTCTGCCACCCACTAAAACTACACAATAACTTCGTCCATCGCTACACAACCCCTGTTCCCAACCCCTTGTCTGATGGCTCATATTCCTATAACAGACCAAGATGTCCCATACATCCTCCTCCTCCACCACCATCACCAGTCCTGTCAGAAGCATCAACTATCCCATAAAATGCAGGGCTACCTGTGAAACAAGCCATGTGATATACAATCTAAGCTGTAAACACTGTGCTGCATTCTACTTGGGCAAGACCACAGACAAGCTGTCTGTCTGCATGAATGGTCACCAACAAAGTGTCCTGAAAAAACAAAAGGGCCTCACAGTGGTTGAGAGCACTGTCCAAAATTGTGTCTTAATGACTGCATCCACCGATGTGCTTCCTACCAACATCAGCTTATCAGCTTTTTAGAACTGTAGAGATAGGATATATTGCAGGGTGGGTTCCTATGTTCCCATAAACCTCCTGGTGCATCCTGCACCTACTTAACTGTTTCCCTGTTGCCAGTCCAGCATCACACAACCTTATATTCCACAAAAGCATCCATAGTCTGCAGTGTAGTGCATGGTAGGGTGTAGTTTCCATTCTAAGAATTGTTCGGGATTTTTTCATATTCCATTCATGTATAGATCTTGGAAAGAATAACTTCTTAATTCATCTTCCTCAAAATCTATGAATGATATAAATATGGGTTTGCTTTTCTTCAAGCTATTTGGATGGGCAAATTCTAAAGTTAGAACTGATATTTCTGTAGAACAAAAACTAACCTTACAGAGATAATGTTCTATCTGTTTATAGATTCAGTATGATTTTGCACTTTTAATCTACATTTCATAACAAATTCTGGTCCACTATCACATCTGTCCCTCAAAATGTCAGTTTAAAATGTAGTGTAAAAATTCAATTTCACCATTAGATAAATTGGAAATTTTCAGTGTTCCCAGATACAACAATTTTTTATGGTAACTAACATTTCTTCTTTTTCTTCTTCTTATTATTATTATTGTTCATTTTTTAACCTATTCCAGGATTACCCCTACTTAATTTTGTGTTGACAGCACTGAAATGCCCTGACCAGATATCCTATTCTTCCTTCCACAGTGCTTTAATAATTCTCACTACATATATCTTTCCATTACAAAGGAAAATACAGAAGAAATGCTTCGGTTTCCTTTTCACGCCACTGCAAAGATGAGTGATGTAGATATTAGTGTCATGTTCATTGAGAAACAGCTAAAATCAGTGACATTGAACAAGGATTAAGGGCATGAAGAAATCCTTGTAATATCCTATATTCAATTTATACCTCAGTCAAATCCTGTTTTCACTGTAATACATTACACTGTAGATATCTTGAGCTAACTGTGCCCAGTGATTGGAAAGAAGCACAGGACATACCTATCTACAAAAAGGATACCAGAAGTGTTTAACAAAACTACCACACTATCTCATTGACGTCCATGCATTACAGAACCTCAGAACAGACTCTGAACTCAATATTTCAACAGAATTACATACTAGATGCATACCCACAAAGATTCTGATCATGCATGCTGTGAAATTTTGGGTGAAGGATGTAGGGACAAATGATTACCACAGGTTGAGGTCAGGATGATTTCTGGAGCAGTGAATGTGTTTTAAGGATAGCACCCAGATTCACAGTTCAGAAATGCTTGTGGTGGTGGTGGTGGTGGTGGTGGTGGTGGTGGTGGTGGTGGTGGTGGAGGTGGGGACAAACCAGGTGGCCTGGGCTGTGAAGCAGCCATTGAAACTTGGTAGGTTATGTTCATCTGCATGCTGTGCATGGTGCTCCATTTTGCTCTTGGCGATGTGTCATGTTTATGATAAGCATCAATCTATCCTTTCTGTAACTGTTGACTTTTTTTTCGTCATCAGTTTTCTGACTGGCCTGATGTGGCCCACCATGAATTCCTCTTCTGATCCAAAATCTTAATCTCAGAGTAACAGTTGCAACCTATGTATCAATTATTTATGGGATGTATTCTATCTTCCTATCTCCTCATTCCTTAGCTTACAGGCCCACATAATTTTCAACATTCATCTGCAGCACAATCTCAAATGCGATTCTTTTGTTCTGGTTCTTCTGCAGCCCATGTTTCACTATCATGCAAGGCTGTGCTCCAAACATACTTTCTCAGAATTTTCTTCCTCAAATGAAGGGCTATGTTTGATACCAGTAGACTCCTCTTGGCCAGAGAACACCTTTCAGCCAGAGCTAGTCTCCTTTTGATGTCCTTTTGCTTCATTATTGGTTGTTTTGCTGTCTAGGTAGTAGAATTACTTAACTTCATCAACCTTGTGACCATCAATTTCACTCTGAAGTTTCTAACTATTTTCATGTCTGCTACTTTTCATTAATTTCATCTTTCCTTAGATTTACTCTCAATTCATATTCTGTACTCATTAGATTGATCACTGATATACTTTTACCTTCAGTTTTAATCAGATTCCTGAATTTTCATCATTGCTGCTATGCTGTACAGATTGAACAGTAGGGGTGAAAGACCACATACCTGTCTTACACTGTATTTAATCAAAGCCATTTGTTCATGGTTTAATCACTTATTATTCCCTCTCAGCTCTTGTAAATATCCTATTACCACTCTCTTGCTATAGCTTACCCCTAATCTCCTCAAAATTTCAAATATTTTGCACCATTTTACATCGTTGAACACATCTTCCAGGTCAACAAATCATATGAATGTGTCTTCATTTTTCTTTAGTCTTGCTTCCATTATGAACATCAGAATTGCCACCCTTGTGCATTTACCTTTCCTATAGTCAAACTGATCACAATTAATAAATCTTCAGTTTTCTTACCCATTCTTATTTTTGTCAATAAGTTGGATGCATGACCTGTTAAGCTGATTGTGTGATAATTCTCATACTTCTCAACTCTTTGAGTCTTTGGAATTGCATGGATGATGTTTCTCCAAAAGTCAGACGTTTTTTGCTGGACGCATACATTCTACACACCAACGTGAATTATTGTTTTGTTGCCACTTCCCCCAATGATTTTAGATATTCTGATGGAATGTTATCTACCCATTGTGCCTTATTTCATCTTAAGTCTTCCAAAACTCTTTTAAATTCTGATTCTATTACTGGATCCTCTATCTTTTCTAACTAGACTCCTGCTTCTTCTACCACATCTGGCAAATCTACCCCTTCATAAAGACCTTCAAAATAGTTTTTCCACCTATCTACCCTCTTCCCTGAATTTATCAGTGGCCTTCCCATTGCATTCTTAATGTTACCACCCTCACTTTTAATTTCAGCAAACATTGTTTTGACTTTCCTACACACTGAATTAGTCCTTCTGACCATCATTTCTTTTTCGATTTCTTCACATTTTTCATGCAGTTATTTCATCTTAGCTTCCCTGTTGCTATTTATTTCATCCCTCAGCAACTTATTTTTGTCTTCCCAAATTTTCCTGAATAGTTTTGTGCTTCCTTCTTTTATTGATCAACTGAAGTAATTCTTCTGTCACCAATGGTTTCTTCACCGTTACCATCTTTGTACCTGTGTTTTCCTTTAAACTTCTGTGACTGTACTTTTTAGAGACATATGTTCCTCTTCAACTGTTCTGCCAAATGAGCTATTTCTTATTGCTTTATCCAGAGCCTTGAAGAACTTCAAGCATATCTCATTCCTTAGCATGTCTGCACCCCACTTCTTTGTGTATTGAGTCTTCATAATTAATCTCTTGAACGTCAGCCTACACTTCACAACAGTTGACATTATGAAGTAAGTAACTTCTAGGCCAGTAGATTCCAAATCTTTAGTTAAGGTATTCAAGGAAATGCTTCTGTGATGCTAGACAATCAATTTATTCCTCTGTAAAGGGGAAGAAATGTAATTTATGAACTTCATAGTTTTTCTGGTGTAAATTACAAAGAGTTGTTCATGAAGTTGCCCTTATTGAATCTAATACAAAATTCAGTAAGCATTTACAGACAGAAATAATCAAACAAGCAAAACATATGAAAATTTCCAAATGGCATTGAAATATTCAACTATCATTTTACAGATAACCCACATAATTGAGACAAATATATGTTCTTTATCTTCAGAACATAATGAATCTTTAAATTTGCTGCTGCTTTCTCTTGCATACCATTAAGTCCTGGTCAGTTATCCAAGCAGGTAACCTCATTAGGCTGCGAAGTTTTGTTCCTGTGCTTGGGAAATATTTTGTCTTTGTTGTGAACCGTAACATTTTGTTGGTATTCCTTTTTTTGCTAACAAAAAATTCAAAATCACTTTTGTCCTCAATCAGATAATAAGATAGAGGGATCATGGGTGAAATTTGTGGCAATTGGATGCACTGTAAATCCTGAAGGTGTAAATCTAGATTTGGGAATTGCTTGAGGTTTTGAAGGAAAAATTCCTGTTTCTTTGAAAGAGTCAGCTCAGCTGGTGTCATTTCTTTCAGCCAGGCACTTCCAAAAATCACACCTGTGACTGTTTTAACTCTTCCAATTGTCCAGTACTTAAGTCAGCAATGTCCCAGAATATTCAAATTGTTTGAAAATACCCTTGTCAAGTAGCAAACATTCACATTTTTAATTCCTTTAGAAGCAATTTAGAATCTGTAGTTTCCTTGAGCAGCAGAGAGAATAAGAGGCATCAAAGATGTCATTTACCTCCATTAACAATGAGGTAGGTTTTGTGAGGATAACGGCTATCACTGAGTCTTATCTGTTACTTGAAAACAAGTGTCATCAGGTAAATTGATATGATTTTCGTCTTTATACATCTTTCCTCTGTACAGAATCATGGGAGAAATACTTTTAACTACAGCATGTACATGTTCAACTACTGTTGCATTTTCAGTTTGTACATGAGCAATAATCTAACGTCCTCATATTACAGCAAATATATGAAGCAAGTGTCGCTAATGTTTTACTAGACTGACTTTTCCCCATTCAGTTACTCACTAGCTTCATACAACTAATAATTTTGCATATTCAGTAACTGTGTTCTAGTAACAAAGAAATGAGTTTTTGAGGCATACATAATGACAGATTTCTTACAAATTACTTTGGATATCTAAAGAACTCACATTCTTTGAAGCTGGTAAATTGTAGCACTCTAGGTGGGGGGGTGGGGGTGGGGACTGGGCTGGGGGGGGTGGGGGGGGGGGGGGGGAAGGGCGCAAAAAATCACAGCTTAAATACATTACTAGTGCCTCAAGCACATGCTAGCAAGAGATTCAATAAAAGCTGTGACCTTCCACGTCTCACTCATACTTTCAGAATTGAGCAGTTGGTTTCATTTGAAACTGGAAAATAAATTTCTTTATGCCACATTCATTCATAATAATAAATTATTTACAGTAATCAAGTTGTAATCAATGGAAACTAAAATAGTGACACTGGATGGAGTGACTCACTTTTTGTGACCCTAAGCATAAGACAGGTTATCCAGATGTGAACCATTGATTTTCAACAACATTACGCACACATTTTTGTCCCATACAAAGCAGACAGCTCTTAGTAGTATTGTAACAGCCGTCTCTCTACAATTTATTTTGTACATTGAAACAACAACTAAACATAGTGAAAGAAGCAGTATCAAAATTCATAAACACGGCCACAATAACAATGGAGCAAACTGAGAGCCAAATGGAGGATGAGAAAGAGATAAAAATTTGTGAGAAGAAATTGAAGAGGAAGAGGAGGCATTTCATTTCTGTTCATGTAACAAGACACTGGCTGAAAAATTTAAGAATGATGAAGTTACACATTTCATTGGATACAGTAGTCAAACAACATTTTCCCAAAATATATTTTTACAGAATCTCCATTTACTACCATATCATAATGCAAACAGATGAACAATTATTGTAAACAGCAAGACACGTCAGTACATTCATATGTAAATATTTAAACAATGAAGTAATCCAGGACATAATAATGATAATAATAATAATATGAAATCAGTAAACTGCTACTTTCCACAGAGTGGAGGTAAGTTGTACACAGGCACAACAAAAAAACTACCAAACATGTGAACTTCAGACAAACAGCTCACCTGTGAATGACCATTGTCTCTGACCTCCGAGGTGGACTGTGAGCAACTGCACATGATGGGTGAAGCAGTCTGGGTAGTGAAGAGAGAGATGAAGCTGGTACAGGATGGGAAAGTGATAGAACGGTAGATGTGGGTGACTGAAGTGATGGTTGTGGGGGCATACAGTGATGTGGTATGGACAGGGCAGGGGACCAGGAAGTGATGAGGAGGGGGGGGGGGGGGGGGGGGGGGGGAAGGGTGAGGAAAATGTGAGAATTAGAAGAGCAGAAAAAAGACTGTGCATGTACTTGCGAAATAGAAGGCTGTGCAGTGCTGCAGGGTGGTCCAGTTATCTCTTGGCCACAATTTGTCTGTTTCCTTTCATGCGAACATACAGCTTGTTGGTTGTCACATGCAATAGAACGTGGCACTGTGGTCACAGCTTAGCTTGTAGATTACACAAGCATCTGTCAGCCCACACGCCTTTTACACTGAAGGGTGAATACGTGTATTTTCATTCGTGTGTGTGTTAACTGTCAATTGTAAGTGCTTCCAAACACACACTGCCATTCATTGCCATCTGACTGGATCTGAACAATTATACAGTCCTTTAAATTCCTGGTCCTCATATAAATTGACAATTTAAATTGCTGTCTGTGGACACTAACACTTTGGTTCATCTGGGCTGAACTGTGATGGATTCGATGAAATAGCATGCAGGAGCAACCACCTGTGGGTGAAAATGCAGTGAGCTTCAATGGAGCAGCATGGGGATGAAGCCAATTTCATTAGATGATGGATTTCACTTGACTGATTGATTGATTGAGAGGGGTTATGGGACCAAACGGGGAGGTCATCAGTCCCACGATTCCTAAGTTAGACACACAAGAAACAGGGTCCAATGAAAGTGGATGGACCTAGTCAGGGGAGTCAAATAATAAAATAGTGAAGAGTAAACACACACAGTAAAAGGCATGTAAGTTTAGATCAAATGTGAAAACTTGGGGAAAAAGAAGCAAAAAAGTGGGGTGGTCTTCCCATGGGGGAGTGATCATGGTCTTGTTACCATCCATGGGTCGGAGGGGTATGTGAGGAATGATGTGAGGTGCATTACAGTGAGTGGAGATGGGGATCCCAACATAAGGAAGTGATACGCATGCCAACCGGCAATCCCACGCAAGACCGTGTCAGGAGGGAGACAGTCGTCATTGGCGAAGAGTGCAGGGTACATCGGATGGTCAGGGAATTGGTGAATGATGACTGATTAAGAAAGTAGTCGTTTGCCCAGTCATATGTGTAGAGGGGGAATCCCCACCTCTATGAGGAGACTATCAACGGGACTAGTGAGAAAGGCACCAATAGCCAGATGAACCCCACAATGGTGAAGAGGGTCAAGCAGATTCAAAGTGGAAGGCGTGGCTGAGCTTTAAACCTGACCACCACAATGTAGTCTGGAGAAGACCAGGTCACAGTAAACATGGAGAGAAGTGTGACACAGTCTGCACCCCAAAATGCAAGGGCCAGGACGTGGAGAGCATTAAGTTTCCATATACATACAGTATTTTGACGGCAAATGTAGGGCAGCCATGTCAGCTGGTTACCAAAAATAACGCCCAAGAAACGGGACTGTGCTTCAACATCAAGAAGCTGGTCACCTAAATAAAATTCTGAAATGGGGTGTACTGTGAGTCAACGATAAAAGTGCATAACCCACATTATGGAGGGAGAAAACTGGAAGCCATAGGAGTTAGCCCAACAGAGGCCCATGGGATGATTTTTGGAGCCGGCGCTCAGCAGATCTACTTAGTGGGAGCTGGATCAGATGCAAAAATCATCGACGTACAACACCAGAATAACCAGAGGTCCAACAGAGGTCACAAGCCCATAGACAGTAAGGAGGAAGAGTGTGACACTTACCACAGAACCCTGTGGGATACCATTCTCCTGAATTCCAGGGGTGCTGAGGGCAGTGCCAACTTGAGCCCGAAAGAGCTGCTGAGAGAAAAACTCACGGATAAGAATCTGAAGGGGAACATGGAAGCCCCAGTCATGGTTGGTAACTAAAGTGTGATGGGACCAAGCCATGTTGTGTGCCTTATGTAGGAGAAAAGAAGACCATGACAAGGTGCTGACAGTGAGTAAAAGCATGTTAGATGGCTTTTTCCAATCCAAGTAAATGGTCAGTTGGAGATCATCTCACTTGGAAGCCACAGTGTTACTAGGACAAAAGGCCCAGAGATTTGAGTACCCAACATAATCTGAAGCTAACCATCTTCTCATGCAGTTTACGTAGTACATTTGTCAGATTAATTGGTGGTAGCTGTCGAGAGCCGTTGGGTTCTTCCTGGCCTTAAGGACAGGGATAACTATACTATCTCGTCATTGTGACGGAAAAGCAGTTGTGAACCTAATGCAGTTGAAGATCCTAGACCATCTGGTTGTGGACATAATCTGGGCCAGCTGCGATGTCCTGTGAAGAGGTAAGAGCCTGCAAGAATTCCCATTCAGTGAAGTGTTCACTATATCACTCAGTGTGATCATACAAAGGGTGGGGGGTCTGGTCAACACTGCATTAGTGTCTGAGAAAGGTAGCAGGATAGAAAGATGATGTCAATGAAATCACAAAGTGTTCTTCTGCGAGGTCCAATGGATCAGTGCACAGACCACCTTTAAGGTTAATGTCCTGGACAACTGACTGTTACTTGCAGCCCAGAGCACTACGGAGCTCGGACCGAACCTGCAATTAAGAGGCATACGTCCGCAGAGAGCACACACAGTGCTCCCAGCATTCTTTTTTATGCTGCTCAATAAGGTAGTGAGCCTTAGCACGAATGCACTTAAAACTGAAGAAGTTCGTCTGTGAAAGGTGTCGTTTAAAATGATGCAGTGCCTGTCAGCGGGTGTGGACAATGACTGTAACATCCCTGGCACTCCAAGGTACTGATCAACGATGAGGGGACGTGTTGGTAGGGGGGACAGCAGAGACAGCAGCGTGAAGAATAGTGGCAGAGGTGCCTCGCAAGACTGCACAAATGCAATTCGACAGGGAGGTGTAGAAGTGCGCAGCAGACATTTACAGAGGGCAACTGGCCCTGTGGAATACTCGACTTGGGGTCCTGTCTGCCAGGCGGTGGCAGGGGACCGATAGAATCACTGGAAAGTGGTCACTGTCATGAACGTCATTACGGGCTGGCAAATGGAGGGAAGCCACGAAGGCAAGAGAGGAGATCGTGAGATCGATGGTGGTAAAGGTGCCATTAAGAGCATTCGAGAGGGTAGGGGACCCCTCATTGATGAGACACAAATTCAGGTCCCTAATAAATTGGTCAAATAGGAGACCCCCACCCATTGAAGTGTCACTCTCCAACAGTGGATGGTGGGCATATAAGTCGCCAAGGAGGAGAGAAAGCTGTGGGAATTGTTGGATTAAGGTAGACAGTGCAAAGTAAGGATTTATCCTAACTGGAGGGAGGTGGACACTGCAAATGGTGATTGCCAGAGACGTTTGCACTCTAACCACTATTGCTTCCAAGTTGGTACATAGTGGATCCAGTCACTACGACGTTGAAGTGAACCAAAGTGCAGATCCCACCAGATGCTTCCCTGTGGCCAGTACATTTCCGGCAAAAGGTTGCATTTCTGGTAAGTGATGATAGTATCCATGAAAATTCCAGTGGATGATTGTGTGGCCAGAATCCAGATTACTTACACACACACACACACACACACACACACACACACACACACACACACACACACACACACACACACACAAGCACACACGCACACACACACACACACAAAACCTTTTGGAACCTTGTCTTATGATTTATCTTTCTTCTTGTTCATTTTCTCCTCCTCCTCCTCCTCCTGCTCCTCCTCCTCCTCCTCCTCCTCCTCCTCCTATTTCAGAGGCAGAGGAGGGTAGAGCACAGAGGGAGTACAGGTTTCTGCAAGATCCAGAACTGAAAGAGAGCAGGTAACCTTGGGATGCACAGACTAACTGACTGATTGTAGGTGTCTTACAGCCTGAGAGATGCTGGGCAGAGGGGTCTTGGGAGAGAGCCCGATCATTGACAGGTGCCAAAAATGGGCGTACTACTTCGGCTGGTGAGAGGGAGCAGATCCAGAGAGGAAGTTGTGGCAACAGCAGGGAAAGAGGAGGGAGAGGGTATAGGGGGATGGGGCTGGGCAAGGAAGAGGTAGGTGGAGGAAATGAAGTAACAGAGAGGAAAGCTGAAGATTGTGACACTAGATGGAGTGTCACATTCTTTTTGTGAACCTCAGCATAAGACAGGTGATCTGGAGACTTGTATTCTTGGATTTTCTTTCTCTCTTGTATGCCTGGCAAATCTGGCTAGTGAGGGGAGCCGCTTTCAGTACATTTGTCACACACAGGTGTCAGAACACAGGGGCTTCCCTCATGGACTGGGTGTCCACAGTCAGCAAACAGAGTGTCTGCCATGCAACGGGATGACATATGCCCAAAACACAGCCACCGAAAGCACCACACAGGTGGATAGGCATATGGCTTCACGTCACCATTGTAGCACATAACCTTGACCTTCTCTGTGAGGGTATTCCCCTCAAAAGCTAGAATGAAGGCACCACTATCAGAGCAGTTGTGTTTGTGGCCCATATGCACATGCCAAACAAAATTAACGCACACTTCTCCAGATTAGCCCACAGTTCATCATCAGTTTGCAGGGCGAGATCCCAATGAAAAATCACTCTCCGCACCATATTCAGAGATTGGTGAGGGGTAATACACTGGCACATTGTCAAGATGATCACAGGTGCAAAGAGCTGCCGATTGGGATGCAGAAAATGCTTTGATCAATAATTTTGTCCTGAATATTTTCCACAAAAAACAATAGCATTGTGGCAGTGAATGTGTTCCCATATCTACTCATACAGATGAGGTAATGGGGTAAGTGTTCCATCCAAAGATGGCTAGCCTGGCCCTCCTCCCATGGTGTAGCGAGGAAAGGAGAGGTTGCTGGGTAACATGAGGCAGCATTCAATGATTGTTCACCTTTCGAAGAAGCACCCGTTTGAGATCGGCCAGATTTTTGCAGCTCCATATGTTTCATGCCCCCCCATGAACCATGGACCTTGCCGTTGCTGGGGAGGCTTGCGTGCCTCAGCGATACAGATGGCCGTACCGTAGGTGCAACCACAACGGAGGGGTATCTGTTGAGAGGCCAGACAAACATGTGGCTCCTGAAGAGGGGCAGCAGCCTTTTCAGTAGTTTCAGGGGCAACAGTCTGGATGATTGACTGAGCTGGCCTCGTAACATTAACCAAAACGGCCTTGCTGTGCTGGTACTGCGAACGGCTGAAAGCAAGGGGAAACTACAGCCGTAATTTTTCCCGAGGACATGCAGCTTTACTGTATGATTAAATGATGATGGCGTCCTCTCGGGTAAAATATTCCGGAGGTAAAATAGTCCCCCATTCGGATCTCCGGGCGGGGACTACTCAGGAGGACGTCGTTATCAGGAGAAAGAAAACTGGCATTCTACGGATCGGAGCATGGAATGTCAGATTCCTTAATCGGTCAGGTAGGTTAGAAAATTTAAAAAGGGAAATGGATAGGTTAAAGTTAGATATAGTGGGAATTAGTGAAGTTCGGAGGCAGGAGGAACAAGACTTTTGGTCAGGTGATTACAGGGTTATAAATTCAAAATCAAATAGGGGTAATGCAGGAGTAGGTTTAATAATGAATAAAAAAATAGGAGTGCGGGTTAGCTACTACAAACAGCATAGTGAACGCATTATTGTGGCCAAGATAGACACAAAGCCCATGCCTACTACAGTAGTACAAGTTTATATGCCAACTAGCTTTGCAGATGATGAAGAAATTGATGAAATGTATGACGAGATAAAAGAAATTATTCAGGTAGTGAAGGGAGATGAAAATTTAATAGTCATGGGTGACTGGAATTCGTCAGTAGGAAAAGGGAGGGAAGGAAACATAGTAGGTGAATATGGATTGGGGGGAAGAAATGAAAGAGGAAGCCGCATTGAAGAATTTTGCACAGAGGATAACTTAATCATAGCCAACACTTGGTTCAAGAATCATGAAAGAAGGTTGTATACCTGGAAGAATCCTGGAGATACTAAAAGGTATCAGATAGATTACATAATGGCAAGACAGAGACTTAGGAACCAAGTTTTAAATTGTAAGACATTTCCAGGGGCAGATGTGGATTCTGACCACAATCTGTTGGTTATGAACTGCAGATTGAAACTGAAGAAACTGCAAAAAGGTGGGAATTTAAGGAGATGGAAACTGGATAAACTGGAAGAACCAGAGGTTGTACAGAGTTTCAGGGAGAGCATAAGGGAACCATTGACAGGAATAGGGGAAAGAAATACAGTAGAAGAAGAATGGGTAGCTCTGAGGGATGAAGTAGTGAAGGCAGCAGAGGATCAAGTAGGTAAAAAGACGAGGGCTAATAGAAATCCTTGGGTAACAGAAGAAATATTGAATTTAATTGATGAAAGGAGAAAATATAAAAATGCAGTAAATGAAGCAGGCAAAAAGGAATACAAATGTCTCAAATATGAGATCGACAGGAAGTGCAAAATGGCTAAGCAGGGATGGCTAGAGTACAAATGTAAGGATGTAGAGGCTTGTCTCACTAGGGGTAACATAGATACAGCCTACAGGAAAATTAAAGAGACCTTTGGAGAGAAGAGAACCACTTGTATGAATATCAAAAGCTCAGATGGCAACCCAGTTCTAAGCAAAGAAGGGAAGGCAGAAAGGTGGAAGGAGTATATAGAGGGTTTATACAAGGGCGATGTACTTGAGGACAATATTATGGAAATGGAAGAGGATGTAGATGAAGATGAAATGGGAGATAAGATACTGCGTGAAGAGTTTGACAGAGCACTGAAAGACCTGAGTCGAAACAAGGCCCCGGGAGTAGACAACATTCCATTAGAACTACTGATGGCCTTGGGAGAGCCAGTCATGACAAAACACTACCATCTGGTGAGCAAGATGTATGAGACAGGCGAAATACCCACAGACTTCAAGTAGAATATAATAATTCCAATCCCAAAGAAAGCAGGTGTTGACAGATGTGAAAATTACCGAACTATCAGTTTAATAAGTCACAGCTGCAAAATACTAACGCAAATTCTTTACAGACGAATGGAAAACTGGTAGAAGCGGACCTCGGGGAGGATCAGTTTGGTTCCGTAGAAATGTTGGAACACGTGAGGCAATACTAACCTTACGACTTATCTTAGAAGAAAGATTAAGAAAAGGCAAACCTACGTTTCTAGCATTTGTAGACTTAGAGAAAGCTTTTGACAACGTTAACTGGAATACTCTCTTTCAAATTCTGAAGGTGGTAGGGGTAAAATACAGGGAGCGAAAGGCTGTTTACAATTTGTACAGAAACCAGATGGCAGTTATAAGAGTCGAGGGGCATGAAAGGGAAGCAGTGGTTGGGAAGGGAGTGAGACAGGGTTGTAGCCTCTCCCCGATGTTATTCAATCTGTATATTGAGCAAGCAGTAAAGGAAACAAAAGAAAGATTCAGAGTAGGTATTAAAATTCATGGAGAAGAAGTAAAAACTTTGAGGTTTGCCGATGACATTGTAATTCTGTCAGAGACAGCAAAGGACTTAGAAGAGCAGTTGAACGGAATGGACAGTGTCTTGAAAGGAGGATATAAGATGAACATCAACAAAAGCAAAACGAGGATAATGGAATGTAGTCGAATTAAATCGGGTGATGCTGAGGGAATTAGATTAGGAAATGAGACACTTAAAGTAGTAAAGGAGTTTTGATATTTAGGGAGTAAAATAACTGATGATGGTCGAAGTAGAGAGGATATAAAATGTAGACTGGCAATGGCAAGGAAATCGTTTCTGAAGAAGAGAAATTTGTTAACATCGAGTATAGATTTAAGTGTCAGGAAGCCGTTTCTGAAAGTATTTGTATGGAGTGTAGCCATGTATGGAAGTGAAACATTTACGATAACTAGTTTGGACAAGAAGAGAATAGAAGCTTTCGAAATGCAGTGCTACAGATGAATGCTGAGGATAAGGTGGGTAGATTACGTAACTAATGAGGAGGTATTGAATAGGATTGGGGAGAAGAGAAGTTTGTGGCACAACTTGACTAGAAGAAGGGATCGGTTGGTAGGACATGTTTTGAGGCATCAAGGTATCACAAATTTAGCTTTTGAGGGCAGCGTGGAGGGTAGAAATCGTAGAGGGAGACCAAGAGATGAATACACTAAGCAGATTCAGAAGGATGTAGGTTGCAGTAGGTACTGGGAGATGAAGAAGCTTGCACAGGATAGAGTAGCATGGAGAGCTGCATCAAACCAGTCTCAGGACTGAAGACCACAACAACAACAACAACATGTTTCATGCGTCAAGCATCTGCCCCAATACCAGCCAGTGTGACTAGCGGCTCTCCCCAAGGGTGCTACATAGCCAAACCGAGGTCTGTCTAGCACAGCGGCCATTGGCAGGAGTTGTGATGCTCCAAGAGCACAAGCAACCACTCCTTGGCATACATGGGGAGTGAACAACTCAGGAATCAGGAGAGTGCTTCCTGTGTTGTCAGGGGACTCAGCCCGATGGGTACATAACACCCCCATCACACAGACTGGCTATGTGTGCCGGTGACCTAGCAGGGCAGAAGGTGGCTACCCGGGGGAAGGGAGACGGAATCCTCACTGCAGACGCCAGGGAGGGAGTCATTCCCCAAATGGCTCACACTAAAAAGAGGAAATTTTGAAGTTGAGGTCAAAACTCAAGTGGGGACCTAAAACCAAACAGGATGAATGTACAGGCAGAAAGAACACAATTGCAAACAATAAATAAAACCAGGTGGATTGCCATGTCCATTTTTTTTTGTGTGTTTAGGGCACTCACCTACGAAGATCATTAGCACCCAGTCACAAACGTTAGTGCAATAATACCGTAGAAAAATTCAAGGGAGCAGTAGCAGAGAGTACTTGCAAAGACGCAGATCTGTTTGGAGATGTCTGTCAATGCAATGAAACTAAGTATATGAGCTTGGCCGCAGTATCAGCAGCTTCATTCCCAGGCACCACAATGTGACCAGGAATCCACAACAAAAAGGACATGGGTGCCAGTATCAGCTAGCGACTGAGGGGACCATTGAATTCATTGCATGAGAGGGTGGTCCGAATATGAGTCCCAGTGACTCTGAATGGCGCTCAAAGAATCAGAGCAGATGGCATAGGCAGAATGACAATGGCAGAAGATATACTGAACAGCCTGATAGAGAGCAGAAAGCTCAGCTGTAAGGCTTGAACACTGGTCAAGGAGCAGATACTGAAAGGTATCATCCCCAATGACAAAGGCACATCTGACGCCAGCATTAGTCTTGGAGCCATCTGTGTAAATAAAGCCGTTATTAGTGGACCTCGAACAAAGTTCAAAAAACCTCAAGTGGTATATCGAATCCGTGATGTTCTCCTTTGGGAGCGACCCGAGTTCAAGGTGAACACGAACCTGAGCCTGGAGCGAAGGTGGCATCGGGCTTTCACCCACTCGAGAAGTAGTAGGGAGGGTAAAATCAAGTTGCTGAAGCAGGTGACGAAAGTGAACTCCTGGAGGTAACAGGGCAGAGACATACAGCCCATATTGGCAAACAAAAGAGTCGTCAAAGCAGCAGAAATATGATGGGTGGTTGGGCATTGACGTAAGTCGGCAGGTGTACCGACAACGCAACATATCGTGCTGGTAGTTTAGTGGTAAAGCTGCAGCTTCGGCATTCAGACTCTCAACAGGGCTGGTGTAGAATGCTCCAGTCGCCAGACATAACCCCCCAATGGTGGATAGAGTTTAGACGGTGTAAGATGGACGGCCGGGCAGAAGAGTAGACAATGCTCGCATAATCTAGCTTTGATCCGACAATGGACTGATATAAGCGAAGCAAGACCATTCGACCTGCTCCCCATGATGTACCACTGAGAACACGGAGCACATTTAGGGAATGGATACAACGAGCAGCCAAATAAGGCCCATGTGGAGACCAGCAAAGTTTCCTTTCAAATGTAAGACCTAAAAATTTGTTTCTCTCCACGAATGGGAGAGCAATGGGACTGAGATCTAATGCTGGTGGAAGAAACTGTTTGTAACTCCAGAAGTTCATACAGACCATTTTCTCACCAGAAAAATGGAAACCGTTTGCGACACTCCAGGAATATAGACGGTTTAGACAATGCTGAAGACAGCGCTCCAGGAGACATGTTCTCTGAGCGTTGCAGTAGATTGTAAAGTCATCCACGGAAAGGGAGCCTGAAACCTCAGCTGGAAGGCAATCCATTATTGAATTGATAGCTATGGCAAAAAGGGCCACGCTCAAAATGGAGCCCTGGGGCATCCCATTCTACTGGCGAAAGGCATGTGACAAAACAGAACCCACACGTATCCTGACCATATAATCCATTAAAAATGCATTAATAAAGAGAGAGGCAACTGCGAAGGCCCTAAGTGTACATGGTGTGGAGAATTCCCGCCCTCCAACAGGTGTCCTAAGCCTTCTCCAAAAAGTTGTTCATAATGAAGGTCGACAAGGTAACTAGGTGGTCAACGGCAGAGCGGTGCCTACGAAAGTCACAATGGACTGTGGCAAGAAAGTATCAAGATTCAAGGAGCTAAACCAATTGAGAATTCACCATGTGCTCCATCAACTTGCAGACGCAGCTGGTAAGGGAGATGGGATGATAACTGGAAGGAAGGTGATTGTCCTTTCCTGGTTTGGGAATGGGAAAAACAATTGCTTCACGCCAGTGTGTGGGAACATGACCTTCAGTCCAGATGCGATTATAGGAGCGAAGAAGACAGCCTTTACCTGAGCAAGAAAGGTTCTTCAGCATCTGAATAAGGATATCATTGGGCCCTGGAGTATTGGATCGGGTACGGACGAGTGCACTTTCGAGTTCCCGCATGGTGAAGGTGGCATTGTAACTTTCACGATTCAAAGACTGGAAAGAAGGTGGCCGTGCCTCCTCTGCTTATTTTTAAGGGGCGGAAGGCAGGGTGGAAATGGGCAGAGCTCATAACCTCTGCGAAAAAGCGGCTGAAGGCATTTGAGATATCCTCAGCATCCACAAGGACTTCATTCGCCACAGTCATGCCAAAAATCGGAGAGTGGACCTTGGTGCCAGACAGCTGGCGCAGGCCAAACCAGACTACTGAAGAAGGGGTAAAACTGTTGGATGAGCTGATGAAAGCCACCCAGCAAGTTGATAACACGACAACATTGTGCACAGAGTCGTTTATAACTGATACACTTTGCCAACTTAGGATGGCGCTGGAAGGTGCGTAAAGTACGTCACTGAGCACGAATAGCGTCGCTGCATGCGGTAGTCCACCAAGGGACTGGGACTCGACATGGAGAAGAGGAAGTATGAGGGGTGGAATATTCAGCAGGAGTGAGAATAACGTCCATGAAGTATGCGACCTGACTATTACAGCTGGATAATTTTGGTCATGGAAGGTCACCAGGGAGGTGAAAAGCCCCCAGTCAGCTTTGGAGATGTTCCAGCTAGTGGAACATGGAGAAGGAGTGTGATGCAGGAGATGGATTATGCAGGGGAAAAGGTCGCTCGAGTATGTATTTGGATGAATGTTGTTCAACTGTGCAACAGTAACTTAAGCTTGCAAATTGTTAATGCATCTAATGTCAGTCCCTGTAATTAATTTGATTGATAAAATTGTTTGTTGAACCTGCCCAATTCATGTGACCTTTCCTTGTTTTGTGAACTGTGTACTTCCAATATCATGCCCTTTTCATAATGGTACAATTGCCAAAATATGGATTCTAATTAATTAAGCCTGCTAAAGTTTTTACTGCACGGCTCATGACTGTTTTAATACGCTTTTAAATTGTAATAATATGAATGTTGTTAAGCAATAAATTGTATTACATAAAACAACAAATGAAAAAATATGTGAGTCCACATTCCACTTCTTTTCCTTAAAGCTGTCCAAACACTAGTTGTGTGGTATCAATGTCTTAATGATGGAAGATGAGCAGCAATGTGACTTGCACTTCATGGAACACACAACTAAAGATTCAACAGATAGGTTCATAGTTCATCTTCCATTTCAGGAAGAGCAAAGTTTGTTATGCAATTCTTTCCACAATGCAGCAAAATGCTTCTCTCAGACTGAGCAGAAACTAACAAGACAATCAAAGCTTGCGGAAAGCTACACAGAGTTTATGAGGAAGTATGAAGGTTTACGACACGGCAGTACTAGTCATGACAGAAGCCATTTCATAGTACACGCCACTTCAGCTCAACTACTAAAAGAGAGCAGCATTTGATTTTCTTGCCAAATCAAACACAAATTTGTCACTAAACAGTCTTCCAATGATATGACCAACCATTCAACATTATATGTAATCCATAACATTATGCTTTCACATACATCGCATTGCCTTCACAGTAGACATGGAGAATATGCATTGACAAGTTCTGGTAGTAGATGAAGATCGCACTTTCCAAAGAATATTGTGGAGGAGTGATAGATCTGCACCACCTCAGGAATACGAATGAAAGGCGATCACACACAGAATGACTTGTGCGCCCTTTCTTGCAGCCAGTAATCTGTTACAGTGAGCTCACAAAGAGAGTGAGCAGAGTGAGGCAGCAAACATTCTCACTAATCATTTCAATATCGACCATTGTATCTCAGGATGCAATACAGTAAGGGGTGAAATCAAGCTCCAGTAAGATCTCAGGAAGATATTGATAAGAGGTGGAGCTTCACTATGGAAATGGTACAGCAACACAGACGAACTATTCAAAAATATCCCCTCAGTGGTGCAAAAAACACAACTACTTTTACTGCTTGATAATGATAAGGATGTTGGAACTTGAGGTTTATTCTAGCATCCAGCTGTTCAACATTTTGAAACTGTGAACAATTTCAAACCAGCACCTAATATCTACAGCTTCAGCTTCACAAAATGCGCTGTACTGTGTGCCACATCATACATTTTTGATCCATTTGGATTAATTCGTCCCATTGTGATCACATTTAAGAGACTTTTGCAATGTCTATGGCAGCATAAGTTAATGTTGAATGGGCCCTTGTCCTCAGAGTTGTACACCTTGTGGCAGACACTATACATTGAGATTCATATGACAGACAGCATGCATGTTGATCATATGGTCACTGCAGGAGGGACAGCTACCTGTATACAGAAGTCAGTACAAGATCTGGTTGATCATCCAAAGATTGATCATTTGATTCTGTTTCATGTATCAGAGACATACCTGAATATTACTGGAAGCAAATCCCAAACAGCTAACGTAGCTACAGAACATAGCTACACAGTTACTTTTACTTCACACAGGACAACCAGTGATAGATGAGCTACCAAACATGAAGTTAGATTTATTGAATTACTAAGCAACCCAAGATAAACTTGTGATACCCAAAGACAAGAAGACCTCTCTATGAAGTGCATGAGAAATTAATTTAATGACCATAATAATATTCTAAAAAGGGTTTTTTCAAGTTTGTCTGGCTATGATAATAGCAAGAAGAGTGACTCTATTACCATTTTGCAAAGGTGATTGATGTATAATTGCAATAACTAAATATTTTAGACAATTGTAGGTGGTAATTATCATGTTTAATGAATATCAAATGTGCTGTAACCTAGCTCTGGGGTAAAGTTACATATTTTGCAATGTCTATAGTATCAATGAATGATGGTTGCTGCCATAAAGTCACATTCTAGTTCAAATAATGGGTTTAAACTTTTATTCACTTCAGGAATTTTTTCTCTTGCGCATGAAATCTGCTGCAAATGTGTGAAGAGTTTCTGCAGAGTGGGACAGCAATAGTTGCTTCATCAGGCTTCACTGTACTTGCTGATTTGAGAGTTTTATTCCATGCTATCTCATTCTCATTCAGTGAAGTGCTTTGCCCTAGATCTGTAGCACTGTGACAACGCCATTATATCAGGAGAGAAAATATGAAGTTACGATGCCATTAGCCAGTATGCGAGTATTCTTTGATATATTTTTGTAATTGTTCAGTAGGTAATTACATTGTAATATAAGACTTGAGACAACACTTCAGTTACCAGTGCAAATAAAGTTGCAAAAGTTGTGGTGTCAGGAAAGATTGGAGTGCAAAAAATAATAAGTATGAAGTGAAGATGAATAGGATATGTAGAAAGGTGTTAATTAATTAAAATCGGGTGTGCAGGGCACCCCACAGAACGGCTAAAAACCATGGGCTGATGAAATTTGTTGGCACCCTGGAAGGTGGCCAGGAAACAGGGTGGGGGGGGGGTTCATTACATGCCACAAAGCCAAACTTCCTTTGCTGCTGGTGAAACTCACCATCTCTCTGTCAGTCTCAGTGGTGCTGCTTCTACTTTCACTCACCTGAGCAATAGGACGCGGGGCTTCCCCGACAACAGGGCCTGATTGACAAAAAAGGAAATTGTGTGTTAATATAAAAAATACTTAATCTGCAAAAGTCAAACAAACAGTTGATAAATGAAGACTGTTTCAATATGACATTATAAAGAACAGAATCAATTACTTCAATCTTTTAGAGAGCCTAGTGATCAGTGAATAACTGAGCATCTAATCTAGTCAATTATGTACAACAGTGAACATTACTAACCGAGATCCACAAAGTCAGAACTTTATTCGAGTTGCAAGCTGGCTATCTGAATACCGCCAGGGGCAAATAAACTTTTATTGTCAACATTTCAAATAATTATTAACCAAATTTTATAATTTAAAATCCTGTAGTAATCTGCTTATTAAAACATACAATTTTATGTTACAGGGTTAACTCACTGTGGCAAGTTTAACGGTTAGGAACTGTGTGTATGACTGTCTATGCAGCCTCACTCACTGCAAGCATATGCTGTCATTCTATTCATCCAGTATTTGACAATGAGAGCACTTTGTGACTTGCAGAATAATTCATCAAGAATTTCAAATTATCATTAACTTTTCTCAGGGATACCCCACATAAGGTAATAGCAAAAATGTTATCACTTTCCACATTTTTGCTGTTCATGCAGTAAAATTGCACATCAAACACATACAATGTAATCCTCCTTTCTTTACTTACAGATGGATACACATAGCAAGGAGACTGTGTAGCAGACGATGTGGGTTGTTTCTCAGGTGCATTCTTCGTAAAGGTGAGGCAGGAAGAAATTTGTTGGGTATGGGAACAGGATGGAGTAGAAGACATAATAGGAATGAGGTGGAAGTGTGTGGTGTACCATATGACTGGTACCTTACAATGCTGTCTTGTGACATTCAACAGAGTGCTGCCTGTTGCTAGCATGTTAATAAACCTGAAACAAACTCAGAGCAGCTCATCTTGCCCATGACACCCATTGCATAGTTTCTGTATAGGGACCACATGACACTGGACAATTTTCCAGTATTCCTGTGCTCTTCACAGCCTTCATAGACCACTGCACAATGGCTCACCAGCCAATCCAAGTCCCAGACATTACATCCACTGTCTACTTCTGAGTGCCATGACTATATTAATAAGAATGTAGCCCACAATATTGACATCACTAGTGCAACCTACTCTTTAGATACCTACAGCAGTGCCTCTCAGTTTTTACAAACAGAGTGCTGAACTGGAGCTTCAAGAATAGTTCTCATATTATCAAACATCTTTCAGTGGATCAGGGCATTCTTTACCTTGCCTTGCTCTAACATTCCCAACTATTCCTCTGAGCACAACAACAATGGAATCTAGGAAAACACCAGTGCAGCTTGCAGTGCTCAGCTTAGCTCATATTTGTGACAACCTTACAGCATAACAGGACTATTGTTATGTTTTTAGCACTAGGAAGCCATTTCACACGCCCAACATTATAATGTGCCTTCTGTGTTGCAATGAAGTTCTAATGTTCATGACAACCTAAGCCATTTCTCACCTTGTGTATGGATCATCTGCAACAGGTGGGATAGATGACCATGAGTTGATGACAGATGGGGAAATGCAGCTCCCTACTGGACTCCATGTAGAGAGGTGAGGCAGTAAGAGAAACAATTTTGTCTGGGAACAGACTGTAGTGAAAGTCTCGATGGGAAATGTTTTTTGAGCAAAGGGACAGTGGTACTGTATGTAAATTATCTTCGGATTCTTATCACAAATTCTCTCCAAATGTGTGTGCACATTTCTCCTATGTTTTTCAGTTGTTTCTACTACACAATTTACTCCCAGCCTCTTCATTTCAGAGGTAATCAGCTCTCATGTGTCATATGGTAAATCATAAAAAACATTATTGCTGACTGGATTCCTCATAAACCCCCTCCTCATTAAACAAAACACAGCTCCATAAATAAATGTAAACACTTAAATTATACGAAGAAACTACTAAGACAGCCAAAACAAAATAAGAAAAACAATGCAATTGTCTCCAGTACACTATCTCATAAGGAGGAAGAAAAATAGTACATCGAAAAACAGTGTCTGTACAATTGTGATGGCTAATCTCCAACTACGGTCCGGATTTTGACAGTCATGACTAATAGATACATGCATTAATTAGCAAAGTTAGTTTGTATGCTCTATTACTGCAATGCCAGACATGTCATCCAGCCATAGATACTTAGCCTTAGCTGTGGTAGCTATTATAAATGTAAAAATGTAGCTTTAAAAATAGAAGAAGTGATCAAACCAATAACTATGCTGAACACACTAGTTACAAGACACAGACATCACTTTTCTTCAAGAATAAGTTATCGGTGAAAATATATGTCTAATAGTATATACCTAGCAAATAATGCAATAAAGATAAATAATATCTTCACTGACATTGCCACCCACAAAAAAAGCAAAATCCTTGCAGTTCTTTCTACAAAAGGAGTAAAGAAGACCTCTTGTGTTGGTGATATGAGGGCTATGTAGCACTGGAATGGAGACAGGGAAGGGTCTGAATGGGTGAGAAAACTGACTAATCAAGGCTGAAGCCAGGAGGGTTACAGGAACGTAGGATATACTGCAGGGGGAGTTCCTGGCCACAGTTTATTACTGGTAATTCATGCAGACAGACAGCTTGTTGCTTGTCATTCCCATGCAGAAATCAGCACATTGGTTGAAGCTCAGCCTCTATATCAGATGACTGGTTTCACATGTAGCCCTGCCTTTGGTGGGATATATGTTGTTTGTAACCAGCCTGGAGTAGATGGTGAATGAAGGATGTATGGGACAGGTCTTGCATTTAGTTCTATTACAGTGATCTGAGCCATTAAGTAAGGGTTGGGAGCAGGGATTGTGCTGGGATGGACGAGTGTATTGTGTAGGTTTGGTGGACGGAGGAATACCACTGTGGGACAGGTGTGGAGGATAGTAGGCAGGACATTTCTGATTTCAGAGCACAATGATAGTTAGTCAGAACACTGGTAGAGGATGTAATTCAGTTGTTCCAGTCCTGGGTGGTACTGAGTTACAAGGGGAATGCTCCTCTGTGGCCAGATGGTGAGACTTTGGGGGTCGTGGGAAACTGCAAAGATAAAGCACAGAAGATTTGTTTTTGTACAAGGTTTGGAGGATAATTATTGTCTGAACACTTCATTGAGTCCCCCGGTATATTTCGAGGGGGGCCCCTCATCACTGCATATGTGGATAGACTGTATGGGAGGGACTTCTTGGTATGGACTGGGTAGCAGTTGTCAAAATGGAGGTATTAATTGTAGTTAGTAGGTTGGATATGGACAGAGGCAGAGATGTAGTCATCTTTAAAGTGGAGATCAACACCTAGGAACTAGGCTTGCTGGCTTGAGAAGGTCCTGGTGAGACAAAGGATGAGAAGCTGTTGAGGTTCTGGAGGAATGCGTATAGGGTGTCCTCACTCTCGATCCAGATCACAAAGATGTCTTCAATGAATCTGAATGAGGGGAGGGGTTTTAGGATTCTGGGTGTTTAGGAAGAACTTTTAACCCATACTCATATCCCTGTAATAGACCCAGATGCAGGACCTGTCCCATACATCCTACCACCACCACCACCACCACCACCACCACCACCACCACCACCACCACCACCACCTTCTCCAGTCTGATCACAAATATCACCTATCCCATTGTAGGCAGTGCTACCTGTGAAACCAGTCATGTGCTATATAAGCTAAGATGCAACCATTGTGCTGCATTATATGTGGGCATGACGACAAACAAGCTGTCTGTCCACATAAATGGCCACCTACAAGCTGTGGCAAGAAACAAGTTGATACCCTGCTGCTAAGCACGCTGCCCAACACGACATCCTTCATTTAAACTCTACTCTATAGTGAGTAGCAACTTTCTGTTTCATAATATTCTTTGTTTCAATTCACTTCTTCAGTTTTATGAGTCCTTCACCCCAGCTGCATCTAATTGTATATTGTATTTAATTTTAAATGTACTATTTCTTCTTTATAATTTCATTTGATAGATTAAAAAATCTACTTGCCAAGCAGCAGCAAAAAAACAGAAACACACACACACACACACACACACACACACACACACACACACGTGTGGGCAAGAAAGAATGTGATTGGTGATTAGATGTTTTTATCTATCCAATTAAATTACACAGTTCGACAAGAGTTCTATTCCTGATATCAAACTGTGTGCTTCTAACCCAGTTTACCATGGGAAATTCTAATATGTAAACAAAATATCATTGTCAGGGATACGTTTTGTGTAGTATGTATGTATATACGAGGGCGGTTCAGAAAGTAACCTCCGATCGGTCACATGTCGGGTTGTGGGGGGAGTAGCGACGCCATCTGTGCGTTCACGCACTCAACAGGTCAGTCGGCATCAAGCCGTGGTCGAGTGAACGTCGTACCTGAACTAGTTTAGTTTTTGTGGCAGTTTGAAATCGTTGCTGCAATAGAAAACCCTGCCAAATGTGAAGTGCGTGCTGTCATAAGGTTTTTTACAGCCAAAGGATATTCTGCAGCAGCTATTCATTGTGAGCTTTGTGCCATGTACGGACCAAGAGTTATGAGTGAAGGAGTTGTCCGTGAATGAGTACATTTATTTAAAAGTGGACGAGAAAACGTTCATGATGAAGAGAGGAGTGGTAGACCATCATTGGTGACTGATGAACTCGTTCAGACAGTTGATGCAAAAGTTCGTGAAAATCGACGTTTCTCAGTGTCGGAGTTGTCTACCGGCTTTCCACAGATTTCTAAGACTCTCTTGTACGAGATAGTGACAGCAAGGTTGGGTTACCGTAAGTTCTGTGCACGATGGGTGCCCAAAATTCTTACCGACCACCACAAAACTCAAAGAATGGCCTCTGCATTAGACTTTCTGTCATGTTATGAGGACGAAGGAGAACCATTGATAAACAGAATCGTGACCGGTGACGAAACCTGGATTAAGTACATGAACCCTGAGACAAAAGAACAATCAAAGATGTGGGCACATTCAAATTCGCCTACCAAACCAAGAAAAGCCTCGCAAGATTTTTCTGCCAGAAAACTGATGGCAACGGTGTTTTGGGATGCCAAAGGGGTGTTGTTGGTTGAATTCATGGAATGTGGTATGACCATTAATTAAGACGTGTACTGTGAAACAATAAAAAAGTTACGACGGGCTATACAGAACAAACGCCGTGGTATGCTGACTTCCGGTATCGTTTTTTTGCACGATAACGCCTGTCCTCACTCTGCCCGCAGAACAACAACCCTTCCCGAGTCCTTCAAGTGGGACGTTATCAACCATCCACCTTACAACCCAGACCTGGCGCCAAGTGATTACCACCTATTCATGCATTTGAAGAAATGGCTCGGGTCACAGCGGTTTGATGACGACGAAGAGCTCAAAGATGCGGTCACAGGCTGGCTCCAGGCACAAGCGGATGATTTTTATGCAGAAGGAATTTCAAAGCTTGTGAAGAGATACGATAAGTGCCTCAATCGCTATGGAGACTATGTAGAAAAATAGTGCAATGATGTAGTTGTAAGATGTATATATTAAAATATTTTTATTTAACTTCGTGTATTTTTTTAAATCAACCGGAGGTTACTTTCGGAACGGCCCTCGTATATATATACATATCCACAATTCACGGTAAACATAGGGACATTATAGAGAGATACAGGTATGTTGCCACATCCGTTAGTGATGGAACATAACAGTTTCTTGTTACAGGTATGTTGCCACATCTGTTAGTGATGGAACATAACAATTTCTTGTTCAACAGCAGGTGGGAAGAATCAGATGTCATCGAGTTATCCCCTGCCATATGTATGTCACTGAGACCACCTGCAATAGCCCATTATCTCTAACAGTGACAGCCGGTTGCTGCATCAAAACTAAGTCTCAATGGTGTTTTGCTGCATAACGGAAATAAAATACCCTTCATTTCAGTAGATTATGCCAGCTTGACCAAAGAGAATTACCAATTTGTAGAATGGGTGTTAAATTCATTACTATACCGTTAATACAAATGGAAAATATTTGCAGATTTCAAAGTAATTGCGATGGTACAGAGAATGTAACAAGGGTACGTGGAGTATGCCTGTTTTCTTTGTGAATGGGATAGTCGAGACGGAAATTGTCACTACATGAAAAAGAAATGGCCTAGTCGGAAATGGAAAGTGGGCGAAAAGAATGTACAACATTAATGTCAGATAGCTCCTGGGGATATACCACTTACACCACTTCACATCAAACTTGGGCTAATGAACAATGTGCAGTGTGTCTTTGAAGATACATATGATGGACCCTCATCTGGACTACTTCATAGAGAGTTGTAGTGATGTATTGAATGAACATGGCGAAAAATACCATAAGGACATTTCTACCATAGAAAGGTGTTATGAATGTAAGTGGGTACCTTCTATATTAGCAGATTATTGCTGGAATATCATTCAAGATAAGAAAGATTCACAATACAAGAGAAGAAAGTGATGTGCATTAGAATAGAGTGGTTCATTTTCTTGTCGATTTCCTCTTATTTCTCATATCAAATAAATGCTACAAGGTGTATCCAAAAAGATTTCTGTGTTATATGTTAGAATTCATGCTCCATTAATGTGATGAAATTATAACATCATAAATATGTGAATTTCTCTATTGAATTTCACCTCATGTTTGCTGCAATATATCAGAAACAGAAGAGAAAAAGAAAATGGTGATTATTCATAAACAATTCCTGACAAAAAAAACTAAAAACAGTTTTGAATTCAGCTTTCTAAGTACAAATAGGATCACAATGTATTTTTTTCAGAAATACAAGGGTGTTTGTAGAAGAGTGTTATTTTGGCAAAGTTGATTGTATTAACTTATATTATTCTATTTCTTCTTTAGATATTGTGCACTAAACCCACATTGTGATGGAGTTAAAAAAATGCTTTCTTCAAATATTCTTGTGAATTCTATCACATTTCCCCAACAAATGTACACATTGGCAGATCTAAAACAACATTACAATTTGGTAGCCTTGCCAACAACATCCAGAAATAACACATTTCTGATTACATCTTAAGGTGATTTACATTAAAAACCAGTATATACAATATATTTTTCATCCAATGACAGACAACAAACGAAATATTTACATTTGTAAAAATATTTCACAGGAGAATCATAAAAACGAAGAAATAAAACAACATGAAAGAAGTATGCTGATGGTTGGAAGAAAAAAAAGGTATCTTTTCTGTTCATCCATGTAATAGCCAACTTGCATTTGAGCTCTCATGTTACTTAATGTGATATTATTTCTTGGTCAAAGAGGCTTGGCATTCAGAGGTTCAGCTCAGAAAATTGCAGGTTCAACTAATGAAAATTTCCTGTAAATATTCGAACTCTTCTGTTTATAACAATTGAAAACATAGGCAAGGTGAGAGACCAACAATAGTCTGGAAAGCATTTGCACATGCATTATCTGTCATGTGACACTCAGAATGAACTTTTTCTAGTTCTCAAGTCGGTGGTGACACATTGCAACAGAGATAAAATCAGAAACATTATTCATTTACTGTTGCTGCAACTCCCAGTTCAAATCATACCAAACAAACAACATTCACCCTGCATTGTATTTACTATGACAAGGGGACTGATAAATCTGAAACATGACTTGTCTTTGGAATTCAGAGATTGTAATCAGGAAATCTGAAATGCTATCCCACACTCAATGTGATCAACACTTGTGAAACATTCTGCTTCTCTTAGTGAATGCCACAGACTTGGTTACAATAGGGGAAAGAATATTATAGGGTCAAATAAAGGAACACCAACATTTTCTTCAGTGAAATCATTTTCTAAAATTTCCCCTCTATTGAGTCCCTCATGCTCATTCCATCATTGTGGAACATTTGAATGCAATGGAGAAGGTTCAACAATGAAGCATATGAGATACACAAGCCAAATGAGAAAAATTACTGGTTGGCCATATGTGCATTATCCACTTGCTTGTCATCGATTTGTGTGTGAACACCACCTATCATTCCTATCCTGCACCATTACTGATGACTAGAAAATTTGTCTTTGTGCTAATGCAAGGGAAAGAAAAGAAAGAAATGGTTTAGTCCAAACAAAGCAGTAATGCCACATAAAAAGACTTGCATGCATCCACATAAGATAGTGTTATGCATCTGGTGGAACAGTGGCCATGTGGTGTACAAAGAGTTGCTTGCATGAGGTAACTCTCCTGTTGGCATTTATTGTCATCAACAGACATCTTCCAGACGAAATCCCAGAACAAATACTAGGAAGACTGTGTGAAGTGATGCTATTCCACAATAACAGCAACCGGAATCCTGCGACACTGGCCAGTAACACTATACAACAACTGGGTTGGGAAGTCAATCTGCAACCACCTTTTCACCTGACATTGCACCCACAGATTTCACCTTTTCTGCTCTCTGTTCAATGATCTTCACAAACTTCCTTTTGGGGTGAAAATACACTTTGAACATGGCTCTACAAGTTCTTTGCTACAAAACCACATGATTTTTACAGTTATGGATTCAGAAAGTTACCCCAACATTGGCAGACTTCAGTGATCAGTGAAGCAGATTATATTATTTTCAATGATTAAGTCTCCATTACGTGTAGTGTGTGTTTTTGGAACTTATAGAAAATATTTGAGTCTTATGCACCAGCCTAAGATGTTTTGTTGGTCATGAAACTGTTAATGTAGAGATAAACAATCAAAGGCTAAGTCTGGAATAACATTTGTCACAGTCTGTCCCTCTGTCAGTCAGACAAATTTTCTTAAACCTGCAGGCCAACTGTGTGAGGAGTTGTGGTGAACTGATTGATTGCGAATGTCAGTGAGGGGATGAGTTGGAACAGGGTGTAATACACTCCTGGAAATTGAAATAAGAACACCGTGAATTCATTGTCCCAGGAAGGGGAAACTTTATTGACACTTTCCTGGGGTCAGATACATCACATGATCACACTGACAGAACCACAGGCACATAGACACAGGCAACAGAGCATGCACAATGTCGGCACTAGTACAGTGTATATCCACCTTTCGCAGCAATGCAGGCTGCTATTCTCCCATGGAGATGATCGTAGAGATGCTGGATGTAGTCCTGTGGAACGGCTTGCCATGCCATTTCCACCTGGCACCTCAGTTGGACCAGCGTTCGTGCTGGACGTGCAGACCGCGTGAGACGACGCTTCATCCAGTCCCAAACATGCTCAATGGGGGACAGATCCAGAGATCTTGCTGGCCAGGGTAGTTGACTTACACCTTCTAGAGCACGTTGGGTGGCACGGGATACATGCGGACGTGCATTGTCCTGTTGGAACAGCAAGTTCCCTTGCCAGTCTAGAAATGGTAGAACGATGGGTTCGATGATGGTTTGGATGTACCGTGCACTATTCAGTGTCCCCTCGACGATCACCAGTGGTGTACGGCCAGTGTAGGAGATCGCTCCCCACACCATGATGCCGGTTGTTGGCCCTGTGTGCCTCGGTCGTATGCAGTCCTGATTGTGGCGCTCACCTCCACGGCGCCAAACACGCATACGACCATCATTGGCACCAAGGCAGAAGCGACTCTCATCGCTGAAGACGACACGTCTCCATTCGTCCCTCCATTCACGCCTGTCGCGACACCACTAGAGGCGGGCTGCATGATGTTGGGGCGTTAGCGGAAGACGGCCTAACGGTGTGCGGGACCGTAGCCCAGCTTCATGGAGACGGTTGCGAATGGTCCTCGCCGATACCCCAGGAGCAACAGTGTCCCTAATTTGCTGGGAAGTGGCGGTGCGGTCCTCTACGGCACTGCGTAGGATCCTAAGGTCTTGGCGTGCATCCGTGTGTCGCTGCGGTCCGGTCCCAGGTCGACGGGCACATGCACCTTCCGCCGACCACTGGTGACAACATCGATGTACTGTGGAGACCTCACGCCCCACGAGTTGAGCAATTCGGCAGTACGTCCACCCGGCGTCCCGCATGCCCACTATACGCCCTCGCTCAAAGTCCGTCAACTGCACATACGGTTCACGTCCACGCTGTCGCGGCATGCTACCAGTGTTAAAGACTGCGATGGAGCTCCTTATGCCACGGAAAACTGGCTGACACTGACGGCGGCGGTGCACAAATGCTGCGCAGCTAGCGCCATTCGACGTCCAACACCGCGGTTCCTGGTGTGTCCGCTGTGCAGTGCGGTGATCATTGCTTGTACAGCCCTCTCGCAGTGTCCGGAGCAAGTATGGTGGGTCTGACACACCAGTGTCAATGTGTCCTTTTAGCCATTTCCAGGAGTGTATAAAAGGCACAGGGACACATACAGGTACTGAGGGAAGGAGGATTGTGGAACTCAAGAATGAGCTAAGGGGAACTCCTATATGTTTAAATCAGGGGAGCTGATATGGGAGTGGAAGGGGTGACAGAATTGGAGATGGGTCTCGAGAATGTAGTTCACAGGTTGTGAAGCTACGACCAAGTCAGGCATCTTGTACTCACAAGGGAACCTCCCCATCGCACCCCCCTCAGATTTAGTTATAAGTTGGCACAGTGGATAGGCCTTGATAAACTGAACACAGATCAATTGAGAAAACAGGAAGAAGTTGTGTGGAACTGTGAAAAAATAAGCAAAATATATGAACTGAGTAGTCCATGAGCCACATAAGCAACATAATGGACTACGTAAGCTTAGGAGCGCCATGGTCCCGTGGTAGCGTGAGCAGCTGCTGAACGGGAGGTCCTTGGTTCAAGTCTTCCCTCGAATGAAAATTTTACTTTCTTTATTTTTGCATAGTTATTATCTGTCCGTTCGTTCATTGATGTCTCTGTTCACTGTAGTAAGTTTAGTGACTGTTTTGCGACCGCACCACAAAACCATGCGATTAGTAGACAAAAGGACGCGCCTCACCAATGGGATCAGAAAACATTTGATCGCAAGGTCATAGGTCAGCCGATTCCTCCACAGGAAAACACATCTGATATATTCTATATGACACTGGTGACGGCATGTGCGTCACATGACAGGAATATGTTGTCGACCCACCTAACTTGTACACTTGGCGAATGGGTAAAAAGATTCTTCTACCTTGCCCGATTTAGGTTTTCTTGTGGATGTGATAATCACTCCCAAAAATGTGATGAAAACATAAGAGTTTGTCAAATAAACTGAAAATAAAAAATCAAACTTTTCACTCGATGGAAGATTTCAACCAAGGACCTTTCATTCCGCAGCTGCTCACGTTACCACGAGACCACGGCGCTCCTGCATTCCCATCATCCTTAATGTTGCCTATCTTCCCATGAACTACTCAGTTTGTATATTTTGCTTATTTTTTCACAGTTCCACACAACTTCTTCCTGTTTTCTCAATTGATTTGTGTTCAGTTTTTCAAGGCCTATCCACTGTGCCAACTTATAACTAAATCTGAGGGGGGTGCGATGGGGAGGTCCCCTTGTCAATAGCATGTTGTCATTGCATAGTCAATTACCCTCTTGGCAGGCGAGGGATAACGGTGGCACCCAGGCTCTTTCACACGTCACGTCAGTGAGGTTGCAAAATACTGATTCAGGAGAGAAGAAGGATTACAGGGACAATATTCTTCATTTCGAGACATGATGATGAGGTTTCAAATCACTGGACATGAATGTGGTTAACTTGATCCAGTCCCCAATAAGATTGGCAATTTTCCTCTTTAAGAAGCTCAACTATGCTGAGTGATTGTTTTATACATAAATATATTTATCTCAAGGTGATAATTTTAATATGAGCCACGACTACGGAATAAGGGGACTGTGATCTTAACATTGCTAATTATTGTAGTGTGCCAATTTGTAATGTTAGCTCACCTTTACAATGACTTATTTTAAAATGTCAATTTGGTACTTAGAAATTTGTCTTCTTTCTCTTTCATCACGTTTCCCTCACAATCTACCACCGCATACATTTTAAACACAACTGCATATTTGTGACCAATCTTTTGTAGTTACAAAGGCACTGCCAATTTTCAGTATGAATTATGTACCATGTAATTAACATCCAGTGTCAAATTCAAGTATAAAATTTTGAACAACTGTTTCACTGAAATACTTTAGCAAGAAAAATATGGAAAAAAATACCACATAAGAAAATATTAAAGCGATAACTTTAGCATGTAATTAAGCTACTGAATAAAGCAAAAATCTCACCTGCCAGTACCTCCTCTGGGTGTACCTCTTCCTGTTCCTGCAAAAAAAAAATGAAAAAGCTGAATAACTTTACATGAACTGAATTTAAGCATAAATGAAACACCTTCAAATGTGTCAGTGGTATGTTATCTCACTGCATATGCTCATCTCGGTGTTAGTAAGTTGGTAAATTATATAATGACAGATTACGAATCAGGTGCAGTGACAAGTAGATACATGTGAAATTTTATTAAAGTGCAATTGACGAAAACTGCATAATAATACAAATGAAGAATCACAAAATATTTCTATTTCAATTGAGCATAACTGTCTGAATTCACTAGAGCTGCCAGCTGCCACTTACAGCCATTGCCACAGTGCAGGACTAAGGAGCCCACAAAACACAAGTCAACATGGTGGGAATGTAGACTACAGCTGCTAGATCCATGAAGGCTGGTGCAAGGATAATGCCAGTGACTGAAATAGAAGTACAGAATAGTTTGCTGGAAAGAACACCCCTCAAATATGACCTGGTGGAGTAGTCTGAAGGATCATGGAAGGGGAAGTGAATAACAGACCATTATAAAATTACAGATCATAGAGATAGTGATAGGGTTTATTATGCCTATATCTGCTGCTACCAGGACAGAAATTTGAAATTGATTCTTGGTCTCAGAGAGCCATCTGAGGTTGGCCCACACAAAAGAAGAGGGTGTGGAACAGTTAAGAGAACTAGTAAATGGACATTTGAAAATTTGTGTCTGATGCAGCTGAATCATGTCCACACTTGCTTAGAGGCCTGTGGGAGCCACATTGGACAGGTTCTCTAACGGTTGTCTTGTCTCAGCATGTCGAGTGCTGTAATGTACTGTACAGGATTTCCGGCCTCGAGTCTGTATGATCCTTTTTGCTCATTATTCTCTTAGGGGTAGTTTGCTGCAGTTTCTTCCTTTCTTCTTCTTCTTCTTCTTCATTTTCATTTTATGAGTCAGGGATTCTTGCCCGCTCTGGTTTTACAGTTGTCTCCACAATCTCCTGGGCTGTCCTCCAACTCTTCTGCCGCTCAGTGTGTACTCCTACATTACCTGTGTAAAGTTTGGTTTTGTATCTTTTTAAATGTTTTATTACATATTGATCCTATATTTAGTCTTTCCTAATATCTTAATTTCGGATTGTATACACCCTCACACCATCTTTAATACTCCTTTAAGATCTCATTTCCGCCGCCTGTATTTTCCTCAGTTGGTTTTGCGTTTTTTTTTGTTTTGTTTTAGGGCGCAAAACTGCTATGGTCATTAGCGCCCAATCTGTGACTTAGGTAAAAGTAAAATAAGAAAATGGAACCAGCAGCTAAGGGAGCGAAACTCAAAAAATTGGAGAAACTAAAAGCAGGAGTACAGCATGAAAAACCACTAGAGAAAGGGTTTGGTTGTCCCCAAAAAGGGCTTCAAATGACCGACGTCATCTCACTGGCACTAATAAACTCAAGAACGCGATCAACTGAGCGCGTTATCTGCTAAAATTGACGATATTTCAGGCGACAGCTGTAGACGGGCGCGTAACAGAGTAAAATAGGGGCACTTGAGTAAAAGGTGTCTTACTGTCCACAGCTGAGAGCAGTGGGGACAGAGTGGGGGAGGATCACCGCTTAAAAGATGTCGATGGCTAAAAACACAGTGCCCTATCCGGAGTCTAGTTAATATTACCTCCTCCCGACGACGCATTCGGGAGGAAGAGGTTTAAGCGCAGGGAAGAGCTTTCATGTCCCACAATTATGGGGAAGTGTTGACCAATGTGCATGCCATAAAAGAACAACACGATGACATAAAACACTCCATAGATTGGTGAAGGGAATCGTGTGAATAGCTGGCCAAAGAAGAGAGACTGCAGCCTTGGCTGCTATATCGGCCGCCTCATTTCCACAGATACCAACGTGTCCTGGGATCCAGAGGAACACCACCGAGACGCCCCCAAAGGGAGCAAGTGGAGGCAGTCCTGAATCCAGTGGACCAGTGGGTGGACAGGGTAGAGAGCTTGGAGACTGAGGAGAGAGCTGAGAGAATCTGTACACATAACATACTGTATCCGCTGATGGTGACGGATTTATTGGACAGCCTGGAGAACAGTGTAAAGCTCCGCAGTATAAACGGAACACTGATCGGGAAGCCGAAATCGATTTGGGGTGTCGCCAACAATATAGGCACTCCCTACACAAAATGATGTATTTGATCCATCAGTGTAAATAAATGTGGCATCCTTCATTTGTGCACATTGAGCAGAAAATCCCGACAATAAACAAGTGAAGGGGTACCATCCTTCAGAAACTGACAAAGATCACGGAGCAAGCAGGTCTGGGGATGGAGCCAAGGTGGTGCTGTACCCCCAGTTCTCAAGAAAGTTTTAGGAAAGCGGAAGGAAAGAGAATGGAGCAGTTGACGGAAGCGGACTCCCGGTGGTAGTATGGAGGAAGGGTGGCCTGCATACCCTACATCAAAGGAGGCGTCGAAGAAAATGTCATGGACTGGATTAGCAGGCATGGAAGACAAATGGCTATCATAAAGACTCAGAAGGACTGCTCGCCAATTGGACAGCGGAGGTTCAGCAGTCTCAGCATAAAGGCTTTCCACAGGGCTGGTGTAAAAAGCTGTAGATACTAAACGTAATCCACGGTTTTTTTTTTTTTTTTTGGTGGGGTTTAAGGGCGCTCAACTACTTAGGTCATTAGCGCCCAGTCACAGTTGTTAGAGCACATGGAATCTAGTAAAACTCAAGGGGAGGGGGGGGGGACACCAGAAAGTCCTGACAAAGATGAAGATAAAAGACGTATAAAAGTTAGATGTCTTTGGACAAGCCAGTAAAAGTTATAAAAAGCAGAACACGAGCAGCTGCTCGAGCGTCATCAGCTAAAATATCCGGTAAAGTAGATGGCAGGGACAGGACAACACAAGATTGACAAAATCGGGGACACGACAATAAAACATGGCGCACTGTTAATGCTTGACCACAAGGGCACTGCGGGGCTGGGTCACCGGAGATCAGGTAGCGGTGGCTAAGCCGGCAATGCCCAATCCACAACCTAGTCAGAAGGACCTCTTCTCGCCGAGATGGTCGGGAGGAGGATGTCCAAGCAGTTGGGAGCGGTTTTACTGCCCCGAGCTTGTTTCCTTGGAGGAATGACCAAGCATCCCACCACAACGACACAAGCCTCTTACAAACAACCCCATGAACGTCAGATAACGGGACGCAATGGGAGGCTGGCCGAGGCAGGAGGACTGCAGCCTCATTCCCAGGCACTCCTACATGTCCGGGAACCCACAGAAAACTTACAGGAGACCCTCATCAGCGAAAGAATGGAGGGACTGCTGGATCTGTTGCACCAAAGGATGGACCGGATAGGGAGCTCCAAGGCTCTTAAGAGCACTGAGGAAATCAGAGCAGAGTGTATACGATGAATGGTGGTGGCGGCGGGCATACTGAACGGCCTGATGGAGAGCAAAAAGCTCGGCCGTAAAGCTGGAACATTGGTCGAGGAGCCAGTATTTAAAGATGGCGGCCCCAATGACAAAGGCACAGCCGACACCATCGTCAGTTTTGGAGCCATCGGTGTAAATAAAGGTGTGACCAGCAAGTCGTGCACGAAGTTCGACAAACTGTGAGCAATACACATCAGCCGGAGTACCCTCCTTCAGGACTGAGCTGAGGTCGAGATAAATATGAACCAGAGCCTGGAGCCGAGGTGGTGTCGGGCTCTCACCCTCTCTGAAGGTGGTAGGGAGGGCAAAACCCAATTGTCGAAGCAGGTGATGGAAGCGGACTCCAGGGGGCAGCAGGGCAGACAGATACAACCCATACTGACGGTCGAGAGAATCGGCGAAGGAGGACTGATAAGAGGGCTGGTCGGGCATTGACAACAGCTGGCAGGGATACCGACAAAGCAGTACGTCGCGCCGGTAGGTCAATGGTAATTCGGCAGCTTCAGCATAATGACTCTCGACGGGACTAGTGTAGAAGGCTCTGGTCGCAAGACGTAACCCCCGATGGTGGATGGAGTTGAGACGGCGTAAGAGGGATGGCCGAGCAGACAAGTAGACGAGGCTCCCATAATCCAGCTTTGATCGGACTATGGGCCAATACAAGTGAAGCAGGACAGTGCGATCCGCTCCCCAAGATGAATCACTAAGCGCTCTGAGGACATTAAGGAACGTGTACAATGGGCAGCTAAATAAGAGACGTGTGGAGACCAACGAAGTTTCCTGTCCAATGTGAGCCCTAGAAACTTAGTTGTTTCCACGAAAGGGAGAACAATGGGACCGAGATGTAAGGACGGCAGAAGGAACGCTTTATATCGCCAAAAGTTGATACAAACCGTCTTCTCTTCAGAGAAACGGAAGCCATTTGCCACACTCCATGAGTATAGGCTGTCTAGACAACGCTGAAGGCAGCGCTCCAGGAGGCATGTTCTCTGGGCACTGCAGTAGACAGCGAAGTCATCGACAAAGAGAGAGCCTGAGACATTAGGTGCAATGCAATCCATAATTGGATTGATCGCGATGGCAAAAAGGGCCACACTCAAGATGGAGCCCTGAGGCACTCCGTTCTCCTGGAGGAAGACGTCGGACAATACGGAACACACATGTACACTTAACTTTCGATCTGTTAAAAAGGAATCAATAAAAAGGGGCAGGCGACCGCGTAGACCCCACCTGTGCATAGTGCAGAGGATACCTCCTCTCCAACAGGTATCATAAGCGTTCTCCAAATCGAAGAACACAGCTACCGTTTGGCGCTTTCGCAACAAGTTGTTCATGATGAATGTCGACAAGGTCAACAGCGGAGCGGCGGTGACGAAAGCCGCATTGAACATTGGTAAGTAGCAGTCGAGATTCAAGAATCCAAACTAACCGAGCGTTAACCATGCGCTCCATCACGTTACAGACACAGCTTGTAAGAGAAATGGGGCGGTAACTAGAAGGAAGGTGTCTATCCTTCCCAGGTTTGGGTATAGGAACAACGATGGTGTCACGCCAACGCATGGGGACTTGACCTTCGGTCCAGACGCGATTGTAGGTACGAAGAAGGAAGCTTTTGCCTGCCTGAGAAAGGTGTGCCAGCATCTGAACGTGAATGGCATCTGGCCCCGGAGCTGAGCAACGGGACAGTGCAAGTGCACGTTCGAGTTCCCGCATAGTAAAGGGGGCACTATAAGTTTCCAGATTCAGCGAGTGAAAGGAAGGTCGCCGAGCCTCTTCTGCCTCTTTCCTGGCAAGGAAGGCAGGGTGGTAATGGGCGGAGCTTGAAACCTCCGCGAAAAAGCGGCCGAAGGCGTTGGAGACAGCCACAGGATCAACAAGGACCTCATTACCTGAGGTCAGGCCAGGTACCGAGGAGTGGGCCTTAATGCCCAACAGCCGGCGCAGGCCACCCCAGACGATAGAAGAGGGAGTAAAACTGTTAAAGGAGCTGATGAAAGAGGCCCAACAAGCTTTTTTGCTGTCTTTGATGACTCTACGGCATTGCGCTCGGAGTCGTTAGTATCCAATACAATTCGCCAACGTAGGATGGCGGCGAAAGGTGCGTAAAACACGTCGTCCAGCACGTGACGTGAAGAAGAGGTAGTACGAGGATTGGAACGTTCGGCAGCATTGATGATAACAGCCGTGAAGTATTCAACCTGACTGTCACAACTGAGAAAATCGTGGTCTGGAAAGGTCGCCAGGGAGGAGTAAAGTCCCCAGTCAGCTTTCGGTATGTTCCTGCTCGAAGGACGTGGGGATGGGGTGTGGTGCAGGAGACGAACGACACAGGGGAAGTGGTCGCTCAAATAAGTGTCAGAAAGGACATACCACTCGAATCGACAGGCAAGAGTGGTAGAACAGATCTAGAGGTCCAAGTGGGAGTAGGTATGAGTAGAGTCCGAGAGGAAAGTCGGGGCGCCAGTATTGAGGCAGACACGATTGAGATGGTTGAAGACATCCGCCAAGAGGGAGCTTCTCTGACAGGATGCAGGAGAGCCCCAAAGGGGACGATGGGCATTGAAGTCGCCAAACAATAAAAACGGCGGAGGAAGCTGAACAATCAGGTGCATCATGTCAGCCCGACTAACTGCGGATGACGATGAAGTGTAGACGGTACAAACAGAAAAAGTAAAGGCAGAAAGAGTAATACGGACAGCTATTGCTTGGAGTGGGGTGGTCAATGGGATGGGATGGTAATAGACATCGTCCCGAACGAGCAACATGACCCCACCATGAGCTGGAATACCGTCCACAGGGGTGAGGTCATACCACTCCGAGGTATAGTGGGTAAAAGCAATATGGTCAGTTGGGCGCAACTTGGTTTCCAGGAGACCAAGGACGAGCGGACAGTGCAGGCAGAGGAGCAGTTGTAATTCCTCCCGATTAGATCGAATACCTCTTATGTTCCAATGTAACAAAGCCATCGCTAGTCAGAAAAAAGGGGGAATGAAACAGGGGAAGAGCTGATCACCTCGACGGCCGCAGAGGGCCAGGTTATGAGGGAACAACGCTACAACCGGCGGGAGGCGGATCCTGTTCCATCGAGTCGTCGCCAGCTGCGGCCACTGTCCTGGGTTGCGTAGGAGGGGCAGTATCATTCGCCGACGAGAGGCCAGCTGAGCGCCTGGCAGCAGAGCGTCCCGGCCAAACTGAGGACGGCCGGGAGCAGCGACTCATGGATGGAGCGTCAGACGAAACGCGCCGGGGTGGAGAGGGGGATAAAGACTTCTTCTTGGAGGCCTTCTTGGAAGTCTGATGAGGCACGGGGATGGTATGCTGGACCCGAAGAAGGTCCTCACGCGCAGGCTCCATTTTGGAATGCCGGACCTTGGAAGCCGGGGTCTGGAACATTTGCCCGATGGACGCCTGAGAAGAGGATCGCTTCTCAGGTGGTGGTGGAGGGGGAGGAGGAGGAGGAAGGGTGGCCCCTGGGGCAGAGGGGGCAGGGGCCACGAGGGAGGAGGATTTGGAAGGGAGGGATTTGGGAGGCGGAGGCATAAACCCCAGATGGGGTGAGGAGGTGGAGGGGGGACAGGATAGGGGTGAGGATACTGTGAAAGGAGGCAACACGACTGAGGCCAACGATATTGCCAACGTCACGGGATGGAGGTGGTCATACTTCTTCCTGGCCTCAGAAAAAGAGAGATGATCCAAAGTTTTTAATTCTTGAATCTTCTTCTCCATCTGATACGCGGGGCAGTCTATAGATCTAGGTGAGTGGATGCCAGGACAATTGATGCACCGAGGTGGTGGAGTGCATGTATGTTCCTCATGAAGAGGACGTCCACAATCGCCACAAAGGGGCTCAGCCTCACACCGTGACGACATGTGCCCAAAGCGCGAATACCGAAAGCAGCGCATAGGAGGTGGGACGTAAGGTGGCACGTCGCACCGGTAGCACATCACCTTTACCTTCTCCGGGAGAATGTCCCCCTCGAATGCGAGGATAAAGGCCCCGGTGTCGATGCAACAGTCTTTGGGGCCGTGCTGGACTCGCCGCACGAAATGCACGCCTCAGCACTCCAGGTTGGCCCTGAGCTCCTCATCAGATTGCAGCAGGAGGTCCTCATGAAAAATAACCCCCTGCATCCTATTCAGTGCCAGATGCGGGACAATGGATACTGGGATGTCCCCTAGTCAGTCACATGCTGGAGTGCCGCCGACTGTGTGGCGGAGGTGGTCTTAATATGAACGGACCCCGAACGCATTTTACTGAGAGCCTTGATTTCCTCAAAGATGTCCTAGATGTGCTGGACAAAGAATATGGGCTTGGAGGTGGCGAACGTCCCCCCCATCGGTCCGAGAACAGACTAAATAGCGGGGGAAGTATATCGCCCCAAGCCGGCGAGCCTGTCCTTCCTCCCAGGGAGTGGCCAAGGGGGAAAGGGCAGGAGTACCAGAACCAGAGACAGTACCTTTCTTTTCAAAAGACTCGGCCGCAGATTGACCTGATACATTTTGACATTTCATCTACAAAACATCCGCCCCAATACCACCCACTCCAACCAGGGGCTCTCCCCACGGGTGCCACCCAGCCTCAACAAGGGCCACCTGGCAGGATGACCATTGCTGGGAGTCCTGATGCCCCAAGGAGACGGGCATCTACTCCTTGGCTGACGTGGGGAGGGTGCAGTTCAGGTATCGGCAGTACGATCCCTGTGTTGTCAGGGGGCTACAACCTAGAGGGTACATGACGACCCCACCACAATGGGCTGGCTACCGTGCTGGATTTCGGGTGCCATGGAAAGTCCATCATGATCGTAGGTGCAAATGGGGACGCACTATGGGCATAACTTGTGCAACCCATCAGGTGTTTAGGCCAAATTTGAGGAATAGTGGGTGTGGTTACAATGCAGTTACAATGCTGAGTGCCAAGGTCTTAGTGCACTGAGGACCAGTGATACACCACGTAAGGTGTCCTTCCCCAAAAGGCTCGTACCTCTGTAGAATTTGGAAAATGGAGGTCAAACCCCAAGGGGGACCATCACATGGAAGGCCGAAATGGTTGAAACTCCTTTTAGTCACCTCTTACGACAGGCAGGAATACCTCGGGCCTATTCTTACCGCACACCCACAGGGGGAAGACTACTTGATTGTGGGGAGTTATTACTATGTGCAGTAGCACACCAGATGTCATTCAGATTTTGGGTAAAGAGAGATTTTGCATAGATCTGCATATCCACAGTTGGAATAATGGAAGGAAATGGCAGCAAGTATCTGCTTCTCTAGCCAAACGGTCAGCCAGTCCATTCCCTGGGTTGCTCAAATGACTTGGAACCCAGAGAAAGACATCTGAACAGGTGGCACACTCGTGGGCCAAGAGAAGGGCACGTATAGCAGAGACCGAAGGATGAGGTCAATGGCCAGCAGGCTGCTCGTTGGATCTGAACAGATTAAAACACTGTGGAGGGAGGCCTGAGATAAAAAAGGAGGGCTCTGTGAATTTCCAGAAACTCTGCTGTGAACAGACTAATTGATCCTGACAAAAAATGGTGTTCTAAGGCAGTAGGAGACATGAAAGTGTATCCCACCTTATCTACTGCCTTAGAACTATCAGTGTGAAAAATTGTGGCACCCTAGAACACTCCAAGGATGGCACATACAAGACGGTGGAGAATTAAAGAGTTGACACGAATCTTAGGACCCTGGAATAGATCAGTCATAATTCATGGTCTAGTTACCATCCATGGGTGGGAGGGGTATGGGGGGAAAGATGTGAAGTACATTACAGCGAGTGGAGACGGGGATCCCGACATAAGGAAGTGATACGCATGCTAACCGGCAATCCCACACAAGAATGGGTGTCAGGAGGAAGACAGTCCTCAATGGCGAAGAGTACAGGATACATCGGATGGTCAGGGAATTGGCGAATGATGACTGATTAAGAAAGTAGTAGTTTGCTCAGTCATGTGTGTAGAGGAGGAATCCCCACTTCTGTGAGGAGACTATCAATGGGACTAGTGAGAAAGCCAGCAATAGCCAGATGAACTCCACAATGGTGAAGAGGGTCAAGCAGTTTCAAAGTGGAAGGAGCTGCTGAGCCATAAACCTGACCACCACAACAGTCTGGAGATGACCAGGCCACAGTAAAGATGGAGAAAAGTGACACAGTCTGCACCCCAAGATGCAAGGGCCAGGAGGTGGAGAGCATTAAGCTTCCATATACATACAGTATTTAGGTGGCAAATGAAGGGCAGCCATGTCAGCTGGTTATCAAAAGTAAGGCCCAAGAAACAGGACTGTGCTACAACATCGAGAAGCTGTTCACCTAAATAAAATTCTGAGTTGGGGTGTACTGTGAATCAGCGATAAAAATGCATTACCCACATTTTTTTGGGAGAATCCTGGAACCAATAGGAGGTGGCCCATGCAGAGGCCCATGGGATGGCATCTTAGAGCAGACACTCACCAGAAGCTACTTAGTGGGAGCTGCATCATATGCAAAAATCATCGACGTACAATGCCAGAGTAACCAGAGGCCCAATAGGGGTCACAAGCCCGTGGACTGCTAGGAGGAAGAGTGTGACACTTACCACAGAACAATGTGGGATACCATTCTGCAGAATTCCAGGGGTGCTGAGGGAAGTTCCAACTTGGAACCAGAAGAGCCGCTCAGAGGAAAACTCATGGATAAAAATCTGAAAGGGCACATGGAAGCCTCAGTCATGGTTGGTAACTAAAATGTGATGGCACCAAACCATGTTGTGTGCCACATGTAGGTAAAAAGAAGACCACAACTAGGCACTGGTGGTGAGTAAAAGCCTGTTGCGTAACTTTTTCCAACCCAAGTAAATGATCAGTTGGAGATCATTTCACTTGGAAGCCACAGAGATATAGGGACAAAAGGCCCGGAGATTCTAGTACACAACATAATGTGTAGCTAACTATCCTCTCGAGAGGTTTACGTAGTACATTTGTCTGGTTAACTGGGTGGTAGCTGTCGAGGCCATTGGGTTCTTTCTGGCCTTAAGGACAGGGAGAACTATACTGTTTCATCATTGTGACAGAAAAGCAGCTGTGAACCTAATGCAGTTGAAGATAATAGACCATCTGGTTGCGGACAGAATATGGGCCAGCTGCCATGTCCCATGAAGAGGTAAGAGCCTGCTTGACTATAGCACTCACTTAGTGTTGTGTGTTATGAACAGATTGGTTGGCGGGGGGGGGGGGGGGGGGGCATAGTGAACACTGCATTTCTGCTGGAGAAATGTAGGAGGACAGGAAGATGATGCCAATACCATCCCAAAGTGTCGTGTAGCAAGGTGTTCTGCGAGGACCGATGGATCAGTGCACAAATCACCGTTAAGGTTAAGGCAATGGAATACTGACTGTCGCTGGCAGCCAAGAACAGTACGGAGCTTGGACTGAACCTGCAATGAAGAGGCGTATGTCCCCGGAGGGGCACATATTTCTCCCAGCATTCCTTTTTACACTACTTAATAAGGTAATGAGCCTTCGCATGAACACACTTAAAAGCGAAGAGGTTCGTCTTTGAAATGTGTTGCTTAAAATGCTGCAGTGCATGTCAGCAGTTATAAACAGTGACTGTGACATCCTTGGCCCACCAAAGTAACCATCAACGATGAGGGGACATGTTGATGGGAGGGGGGGGGGGGGGGGGCGGCAGCAGTGTGAAGAACAGTGGCAGAGATGCCTTGCAGACCGCATCAATGCAATTCGACAGGGAGGTGTAGAGGTGCACAGCAGATGTATACAAAGGGCAATTGGCCCTGCGGAATTCGTAACTTGGGGGCCTGTCTGCCTGGCGGCGGCAGGGGAACAATAGAACCACTGGAAAGTGGTCACTGTCACAAACATCATCATGGGCTGACAAATGTAGGGAAGCAATGAGAGCAGGAGAGGTGATCGTGAGATTGATAGTGGTAAAGGTGCCATTAAGAGCATTGAATTGGGTAGGGGAACCCTCATTGAGGAGACACAAATTCAGGTCCGTAATAAGCTTTTCAATTAGGAGACCCCTACCCATTGAAGTGTCACTCTCCCACTATTGAAGTCCCAAGGATGAGAAACGGGGTGTGAATTGCTGGATTAAGGTAGACAGTGCAAAGTAAGGAATTATTGTACCTGGAGGGAGGTCGACACTGCAAATGGTGATTGCCAGAGACATATGCACTCTAAACACTATAGCTTCCAGGTAGGTACTTAGTGGGATCCGGTGACTACGACATTGGAGTGAACCAAAGTGCAGATCCCACCAGATGCTTCCCTGGGGCCAGTACAGTTCCGACAGAAGGTTGCATTTCTGGTAGGTGAGGATAGTAACTTTGGCAATTTCAGTGGATGACTGTGTGGTCAGAATCCAGATCACACAAAAAAAAAAAAATGAGGATACCATGTCACTTGGTCAGTGGCCTTCACCTACAAGGGTGAGGTGACATCCGTAAATAAGATAAGATCTCAGGCACAGGTTGCAAGGCAGGAGGTGGCAATACTGGGGACAGTGGTTGGGGGGGGGGGGGCACCTTGTCTTAGGATTTATGTTTCTTCCTGTCTGTTTTCTCCTCCTCCTATTCCTATTTCAGAGCTGGAGGAGGGTAGAGCACAGAGGGAGTACAGGTGACTGAAAGAGAGCGGGTGACCTTTGGATGAACAAACGCACTGTGAGTGATGGTAGGAGTCTTCCAGCCTGAACTGAGCTGGGCAAAGGGGCCTTGTAAGGGAGCCCAATCACTGGCAGGTGCCAGAGAAGGGGGCACACTTCTTCAGCTGGAGAGAGGGAGCAGACCCAGACAGGAGGTTGTGGCAACTGCATGGGTAGGGGGAGGGAGAGGGGATAGGTGGATGGGGCTGGGCAAGGGAGAGGTAGGAGGAGGAAATGAAGTAAAAGAGAGATAAGTTGAAGATAGTGACACTGGATGGAGTATCTCATACTTTTGGTAACCCTCAGTATAAGACAGGCGATTCGATGACTTGTATTCTTGGATCTCCTTCCTCTCTTATACGCCGGGCAAATTTGGCGAGTGAGGGGAGTGGCTTTCAGTACATTTGTCACACACAGGTGTCAGAACACAGGGGCTTCCCTCATGGAATGGTTGTCCACAGTGAGTGTACAGAGGGTCTACCATTCACCAGGAAAACATATGCCCAAATTGCAGCCACCAGAAGCACCGCATAGGTGGTGGGGTGTATGGCTTCACATCACAACTTCGGCACATAACCTTGACTTTCTCTGGGAGGGTATCCCCCACAAAAGCTAGAATGAAGGCACCAGTATGGATGCGGTTGTCTTTGTGGCCCTTCTCCACATGCCAAACCAAATTCACATCTCTCAAGATTAGCCCAGAGTTCCTAATCCTTTTGCAGGGTGAGATCCCAATGAAAAATCACTCTCTACACCATATTCAGAGATTAGTGAGGGATAAAAGAAACTGGGACATTGCCAATATGATCACAGGTGCAAAGAGCTGCCGATTGGGTGGCAGAAGATGCTCTGATCAAGAAAGTTTTCCGCAATATTTTCCACAAAAACAATGGCATTGTGGCAATGAATGTGTCCCCGTCTGTCCTCGTACAGATGAGGTAATGGGGGAAGTGTATCATACAAAGATGGCTAGCCTGGCCATCCTCCCATGGTGTAGCCAGGGAAGCAGAGGTTGCTGGGTAACATGAAGCACCATTCAATGATTGTTCACCATTCAAACAAGCAGCCGTTTGAGATCGGCCAGATCTTTGCAGCTCCATACGCTTCATGCATCAAGCATCCCCCAAATACCAGCCATTCTGACCATGGGCTCTCCCGAAGGGTGCCACCCACCCAAACCAAGGGCCATCTAGCACGGTGGCTATAGGTGGGAGTTCTGATGCTCCAAGAAGACAAGCAACCACTCCTTGGCATACATGGGGAGTGAACAATTCAGGAATCAGGAGAGTGATTCCTGTGTTGTCAGGGATCTCAGCCAGATGGGTACATAACAGACCCATCACACAGACTGGCTATGTGTGCTGCTGACCTAGCTGGGTTGAAGGGGGCAACAGGGGGAAGGCAAGAGGAATCCACACCGCAGATGCCAGGGAGCGAGTTGTTCCCCAAACGGCTCACATTAAACAAAAACAGGAAATTTTGAAGTGGAGGTAAAACTCAATTGGGGACGTAAAAACCAAAAAACATGAATGAACAGGCAGAGGAAAGCAAATTGTAAACAATAAAGGAAACCAGGTGGATAGCCATGTCAAGATGAATCAGAGCACCAAGAAAGGGGTAGGAGAGGGTAATTGGGAGTGAGCAAGGATAGGGAGGGAGGGCAGGGTGACAAATGCGGACAGTAAGGAAGAATAGGCTGCATTAGCTCAGAGCCACATGTGCACCACGCATGAACTAACACGAAGGAACCGTAACCCCCTTGGGAAGGGGGTGGGGGGGTGGCTATTGTCTGCCTAGAGGGAATCAGAATGTAAAGTAGTGCAGGCATTTTAGTGACATTTTTGAGTCTTGTGGTAAATAATTATGAATTACAGGACACTGCTAAATAACCATTTGATACAGTTTGCAACACATACAATAACCCTAGACTGATTGCATCAGCACATCTGAAGAAGCTGTTACCATTTCTGTCAGCAACTGGGGAAGGTGCAAGTGAACTTAATGCACTACTTCAAGCAATATTCATGTGCTGATGGCATTACAACTAAATGTATCCTTTCAAGATGTAATTACATCACTGCTCTTTATAGAAAAAAGTTGACCAGTCTGCAACAACAAAATTTAAAACCCGCCTGAGTTTCAATAGCTTTCTGACATTAGAATGGAGATGTGCTTTTCTCAAAAATAAATGCAAATCTGAAATTATCAAGGCTACAGTACTACCATGACACAGCACATATGGGAACAAACAGCGGACCACCTGCAATGTCAAGCACTTAGGGTGTTTGAGATGAATCTAGTCGCTGCTAGTGTTGCGTATGTCATGCGTCACTTGACTCAAGCTTTGCAGAAGTGCAGCAAATTCAGGCAAGCCACGTGTAGTGAACACAAACCTATAGTGATGCCGAACAAATTTTTCAACAATTGTTCAAAGGGTGATTTTAGGGCTTCTAGTTGCACTTATGTATGCCGTCATGCTTGTCAAAAAGGGCACCACACATTGCTACACACAGAAATAAAACACACAAGATGGAACAAGGAAGGATTGTTCTAGTGACATGAAACACAAAAAATGGTATACATCCATCAAGTACATTGCATTACTGCTCACTTATAATCATCTGAGACAAACAAGTGCTGCTTACAACAGTGACAACATGGTTGATAGATAGTAGTTCCTCTGACTTCACGGATGGCACAGTAGAGTATACATTCAAGGAACAGGTGGAATCATATCAGAAACAAAGCAGCACGTCTCTGTTTAAGTTGACTTCTGTATAAACCTCTTCATTTCACCTTCTGTCTGGGATCAAGGCAAGATGTCAGTTACCTTCAGCAAAATTAAACAGTGTGTTGGATTTGACACATATAAAACTTATCGATCTAGAATTTTGGTCACCTGGCAAGATCGACAAGTTGCTGGGAGCAAAAGTTTCTCTGTACATTCAGACGGCGAGGACTATCTCCATAAGAACTGATCATCCAGTGCTTTAAGAGACAGAACTGTGTTGGATTATGTATGTGAAGGAGTATCAAATGGTAGAGCACAAAATGTTTTCAAGGTGGCCATTCATATTACGCTTTGTGAAAACTGACACCGACTTTCTTGAACAAACTGTGGAAGACAGAAGGATTAAATCATGTCTGAGTCGTAGCAACACTTGCACATGTGTGTTGGTTTGGTGGGTCCTGAAGAACGATTGGCGTGTGGACATGTGGCTGGCAAGTTGTTGCTTTTGGCAGACTCCCACTGTCCGGTGCAGGTCCCGAGATGCTGCTGAAGGTTGAATCAGTCATAAGGCCAGATAGTGGTGAGCTGCATGAAGACATACGGACATTGCAAGCAACCAGATTGGCAAGTAACTGGCTTACTCTACAAGCTTAAATTTTATGGCTCCTCAATGATCACCTGAGTGTGTAGGATGCAACAATACCCTGGCTGGAATCCTGCAATGTATGGCTCCTTCACAACTGAGTGGAGTAAAGTGTTGTTCTTTTACATTTGTGTTATCTAAAATTGCATCTGTTACATTAATGCACCTATGAGTGACTGAGTGCATGATCATCAGTCAGTGTTATTAATTACAATTTGTGTTCCAGGTAATATGTCATGCAAGTGTAAGAGTATTCAATGTTGTAAGTCTCATGAAGGGAATCAATTGTAACGTGATCTATGTCAGAGGCAAAGTGATCTTGGTACATGTGTACACTTGAGTTATCTTGTCACCAGGTGCTGATATTTTCAATTCTGAATAACAGAAATTTTAAACAATGTCAATTACATTGCTAGTCACTTGTGCATTTTGTTCACATTTTCTACTTCCTGCCCCTTCTTGTGTGAAGCTTTATTTGTGAAGAATTCTGTTCCCATTGGTGTGTGTTGGCAGGGTAGCTTTGGCAGGAAATGATGTGTTCTTGTTCCCTGTGTCCAGAGCAGAGGCATGTTTGCCTGTTGCTACGGTGGCACCCCTGTTGTCGCACGGCGTCCGAGTTGACTGGCAGTCTGCTGCCCCTACCAGTCACTCGAGTGAAGCGAAGTTGCTCATCTGACATGCTCGATGTCAGAGTGCCACAATTTGGGCAGGAACCAGTAGTCTGTTCAATTCGGTGAATTTATTGAGCTCAGGAGGATAAGGTACATTTATAGAGTCTGAGGTTCCTGCTCATTATAACTAACTACTCGCTTAAATGTTGCATCCTTATTACCAATTCTAAATACATTAAGTTTAAAACCTGTTAGTTACCAGTGTAAACTGTCGACATTTACCTTGGTGCATAGTCATTAGCTAACTCCACTTGGGGAATTTGGCTGCTCATTCCTAGTTGACTGTGATAGCTCTCTGCTCTAGCTCTCAGCCTGCTCTGAATTTTTGACAAATGTATGTTTATTAAATGTCTTTTACTTCTCCCAGCACAATCTGTGATATATGAGCTATCAAATATGATGTTAGGTTTATTGAATTACTAAGCAACACAAGTTAAACATATGATACCCAAAGAAAAGAAGACCTCTCTATGAAGTGCACGAAAAATCTATTTAATGGTTCAGATATTATTCTAATAAGATTTTTTTCAAGTTCATCTGGCTATGATAATAGCAAGAAGAGTGACTCCATTATCAGTTTAAAAAGGTAATTGGCATGTAACTGCAATAACTAAATATTTTAGACAACTGTAGGTGGTAATTATCATGTTTATTGAATATCAACTGTGGTGTAACCGATCTCTTGGTTAATGTTACATATTTCTCAATGTCTATAGTACCAATGAATGATGGTTACTGCCAGAAAGTCATATTCCAGGTCAAATAGTGGGTTTAAACTTTTATTCACTTTCAGAATTTTTTCTCTTGCATGAAATCTGCTGCAAATACATGAACAATTTCTGCAGAGTGTGACAATGATAGTTCCTTCATCAGGCTTCAATGTACCTGGTGATTTGAGTGGTTCATTCCATGCTATCTCATTCTTGCTCAGTGAAGTGCCATGCTCTAGATCTGTTGCACCCATTACTGTCATTAGCCAGCATGCGAGTATTCTTTGAAAAATTTTTGTGACTGTTCAGTAGGTAATAACATTGTAATAATAGACCTGAGTTACCAGTGCAAATGGAGTTGCGAAGGTTGTGGTGTCAGGAAAGATTGGAGTGAAAAAAATAATAAGTATGAAGTGAAGATATATAGGATATGTAGAAAGGAGTTGATTAATTAAAATGGGGTGTGCAGGGCAGCCCACAGAAGGGCTAAAACCCATGGGCTAATGAAAACTGTGAGCACCCTGGAATGAGGCCAGGAAACAGCGGGGTGGGGGGGGTTCATTACATGCCAAAAAGCTAAACTTCTTTGCTGCTGGTGAAACTCACCCTCTCTCTGACAGTCTCAGTTGTGCTTCCTCTACTTTCACTCACCTGAGCTATAGGACGTGGGGCTTCGTCGGCAACAGGGCCTGATTGACAAAAAAGGAAATTGTGTGTTAATATAAAAAATACTTAATCTGCAAAAGTCAAACAAACAGTTAATAAATGAAGACTGTTTCAACATGACATTACAAAGAACAGAATCAATTATTTCTATCTTTTAGAGTGCCTAGTGATCAGTGAATAACTGAGCATCTAATCTAGTCAATTGTGTACGACAGTGAAAATTACTAACCGAGTTCCACAAAGCCGGAACTTTATTCCAGTTGCAAGCTGGCTATCTGAATACAGCCAGGGGCAAATAAACTTTTATTGTCAACATTTCAAATAATTATTGACGAAATTTTATGATGTAAAATCCTGTAGTAATCTGCTTATTAAAATGTACAATTTTATGTTACAGGGTTAACTCACTGTGGCAAGTTTAATGATTAGGAACTGTGTGTATGACTGTATATGCAGCCTCACTCACTGCAAGCGTATGCTGACATTCTATTCATCCAGTATTTGACTATGAGAGCACTTGGTGACTTGCAGAAAACTTCACCAAGAATTTCAAATTATCATTAACTTTTCTCAGGGATACCCCACATAAGGTAACAGCAAAAATGTTATCACCTACCACATTTTTGCTGTTCATGCAGTAAAATTGCACATCAAACACATACAATGTAATCCTCCTTTCTTTACTTACAGATGGATACACATAGCCAGGAGACTGTGTAGCAGATGATGTGGGTTGTTTCTCAGGTTCATTCTTCGTAAAGGTGAGGCAGGAAGAAATTTTATGAGTATGGGAACAGGATGGAGTAGAAGACATCATAGGAATGAGGTGGAAGTGTACCATTTGACTGGTACTTCACAATGCTGTCTTGAGACATTCAACAGAGCGCTGCCTGTTGCTGGCATGTTAATAAACCTGAAACAAACTCAGAGCAGATCATCTTGGCCGTGACAGCCATTGCATAGTTTCTGTATAGGGACCACATGACACTGGACAATTTTCCAGTATTCCTGTGCTCTTCACAGCCTTCATAGACCACTGCACAATGGCTCACCAGCCAACCCAAGTCCCAGACTTGACATCGTCTATCTAATTCTGAGTGCCATGTCTATATTAGTAAGAATGCAGCCCACAATATTGGCATCATTAGTGCAACCTACTCTTTAGATGCCTACAACAGTGCCTATCAGTTGTTACAAACAGAGTGCTGAACTAGAGTTTCAAGAAATGTTCTCATATTATCAAACACCTTTCATTGGATCAGGGCATTCTTTACCTTGCCTTGCTTTAACATTCACAACTATTCCTCTGAGCACAGCAACATTGGAATCTAGGACATCATCAGTGCAGCTTGCAGTGGTCAGCTTAGCTCATATTAGTGACAACCTTACAGCATAACAGGACTATTGTGATGTTTTTTTGCACTAGGAAGCCATTTAACATGCCCAACATTATAATGTGCCTTCTGTGTTGCAATGAAGTTCTGATGTTCATGACAACCTGAGCACATTTCTCACCTTGTGCATGGATCATCCACAATAGGTGGGATGAATGACCATGAGAGTGGGTGGCAGATGGGGCAATGCAGTTCCCTACTGGACTCCCTGTAGAGAGGTGAGGCAGGAAGACAAACACATTGGTCTGGGAAAAGACTGTAGTGAAAGTTTTAATGGGAAATATATTAAGAGCAAAGGGACAGTGATACTGTACGTACATTATCTTCGGATACTTATTAGAAATTCTCTCCAAATGTGTGTGCACATTTCTCCTATGTGTTTCAGTTGTTTCTACTACACTATTTTCTCCTAGCCTCTTAATTTCAGAGGTAATCAGCTCTCATATGTCATAAAGTAAAGCATAGAAACCTTATTCTTGCTGACTATTCTTCATAAATCCCCCTCTCTCCCAGTATTCAAAACACAGCTCCATAAATAATTGTAAACACTTAAATTATGCCAAGAAACTACTAAGACAGCGAAGACAAAATAAGGAAAACAATGCAATTGTCTCCAGTACACCATCTCATGAGGAGGAAGAAAAATAGTACATCGAAAAACGGTATCTGTACATTTGTGATGGCTAATCTCCAACTACAGTCAGGATTTTGACAGAGTCAGGTTTAATAGATACTTGTATTAATTAGCAAAGTTGTTCTGTAAGCTCTATTACTGCAATGCCAGTCATGTCATCCAGCCATAGATACTTAGCCTTAGCTGTGGTAGCTATTATAAATGTAAAAACATAGCTTTGAATATAAAAGGAGTGATCAAAACACTAATTTTTCTGAACACACTAGTTACAAGACACAGACATCACTTCTCTTCAAAAATAAGTTATCAGTGAAAATATATGTCTAATAGTATATACCTAGCAAATAATGTCAAAGATAAGTAGTATCTTCACTGACTTTGCCACCCACAAAAAAGCAAAATCCTGGAAGTTATTTCTACAAAAGGAGTTCAGAAGACTTCTTGTGTTGGTGATATGAGGGCTATGTAGCACTGGAATGGAGACAAGGAAGGGTCTGAATGGGTGAGAAATTTGACTAATGAAGGTTAAAGCAAGGAGGGTTACAGGAACGTTGGATATACTGCAGGGAGAGTTCCTGGCCACAGTTTATCACTGGTCATTCTTGCAGAAAAACAGCTTGTTTCTTGTCATTCCCATGCTGAAATCAGCAAATTGGTTGCAGCTCAGCTTGTATATCACATGACTGGTTTCCCACATATCCCTGCCTTTGGTGGGATATAAGATGTTTGTGACCAGACTGGAGTGGTGGTGGTGGAAAGATGTATGGGACAGGTCTTGCATTTACTTCTATTACAGTGATATGAGCCGTGAAGTAAGGGTTTGTGAGCAGGGATTGTGCTGGGATGGACGAGTATATTGTGTAGGTTTGGTGGACAGAGGAATACCACTGTGGGACGGGTGTGAAGGATAGTAGGCAGGACATTTCTGATTTCAGAGCACAATGACAGTTTGTAGGAACCCTGGCAGAGGATGTAATTCAGTTGTTCCAGTCCTGGGTGGTACTGAGTTACGAGGGGAATAATCCTCTGTGGCCAGATTGTGTGACTTTGGGGGTCATGGGAAACTGCAAAGATAAGACACAGAAGATTTGTTTTTGTACGAGGTTTGGAGGATAATTATTGTCTGAACACTTCATTGAGTCCCCCGGTATATTTCGAGGGGGGCCCCTCATCACTGCAGATGTGGCAACCATGGGTGGATAGGCTGTATGGGAGGGACTTCTTGGTATGGACTGGGTGGTAGTTGTCAAAATGAAGGTATTACTTGTAGTTAGTTAGTTTGATATAGGCACAAACAGTGATGTAGCTGTCTTTGAAGTGTACATCAACACCTACGAAGGTGGCTTGTTGGCTTGAGAAGGTCCTGGTGAAGCAAAGGAGGAGAAGCTGTTGAGGTTCTGGAGGAATGCGTATAGGGTGTCCTCACTCTCGCTCCAGATCACAAAGATGTCTTCAATGAATCTGAATGAGGGGAGGGGTTTTAGGATTCTGGGTGTTTAGGAAGAACTTTTAACCCATACTTAATCACTCATATCCCTGTAATAGACCTACATGCAAGACCTGTCCCATACATCCCACCACCACCACAACCACCACCAACACCACCACCAACACCACCTACGCCAGCCTGGTCACAAAGGTCACTTACCCCATTGAAGGCAGCGCTACCTGTGAAACCAGTTATGTGCTATATAAGCTAAGATGCAGCCATTGTGCTGCATTATATGTGGGCGTGACAACAAACAAACTGTCTGTCCACATAAATGGCCACATACAAACTGTGGCAAGAAACAAGTTGATACCCTGCTGCTAAGCATGCTGCCCAACTTGACATCCTTCATTTCAACTCTACTATATAGTGAGTAGCGACTCTGTTTCATAATATTCTTTGTTTCAATTCACTTCTTCAGTTTTATGAGTCATTCACCTCAGTTGCATCTAATTCTATTTCGTGTTTAATTTTAAATGAGCTATTTCTTCTTTACAATTTAATTATTTGATAGATTAAAAAATCTACTTGCCAAGCAGCAGCAGAAAACACACACACACACACACACACACACACACACACACACACACACACACACACACACACACACACACACACACACACACGAAAGAATGTGATGGGTGATTAGATGTTTTTATCTATCCAATTAACTTACACTGTTTGACAAGAGTGTGAACTTAGCAAGGGCTCATCACATGGGCATGCTACTGTTTTCTTTCTGTGAAATTATCATAATTAATTACAGTGGAAATTGCAAATACATTTTTAAATGTTATTCAAATCTGTAGATAATAGCAAAATCTAATTCTGACTGAAAATGTGTGTTGGTACCAGTAGCATGGATTCAGAAAATGTGCTTTGAAAAAAAGAAAAAAATACCTATTGGAGGTAGCAAATTTAGTTTTCAGTGTCAGTTCTGTAATTAGGAAGCCTGTCTTTCCATACTATGAAAAGGAATGTTGCTACTCACCATGTAGCGGAGATGCTGAGTCGCAGATAGACGCAACAGAGAGACTATTGTTGATGAAGGTCTTAATGGCAGTCTTTTTGTTGTGCCTATCTGCAACTCAGCATCTCTGCTATATGGTGAGTAGCAACCTCCCTTCCCATAATACTGTTACATTCCATCCTGAATTTTTCTCTTTCAACACTCTCATAGGAAAACACTTATGTATTTTTATGCCTGAAATGAAATAAGAAAATTTTACACAAGATACTAATTTACCTGATGCTTTGTTCCTGTGGGAAGAAATACAGATGAAGCAAAAGCATCTAAAATCAGAGTGATGAACATTACCTTTTGTACAGAAAATGAAGCATTAGCAGACACTGTATTATTGATAAGTAATGTTTATTACATCCCTGTCCTCTACTCAATGAGAAGATTATGCACTTCAGTGTCCACATGTTCCACAATACAGGTTAACTTTCCATGCAACATGCAACTGAAGGTAATGCACTCAATAGTGTCTCCACAATACGCTTTTTTAAACTACCACATTCTCTGATTCAACCTACTACATCACCAACAACAAAAAAACAAATTCTAGTTCCACCAGCAGTATCTCATGCAACACATAGTACCATAGGGCAAACAACTGGTAAAATGCCCCTATTGGAGCACATGAAAGATGAATATTTTCCTCTTTAAAATACTGACAGTAGAGTGAGGAACCAGCTGCCCCAGTCTACATTTTGCCTTCCTCACCAAACGTTTTTGCAATGTGAACATATTCCCACTGTTTTAACATGCAATTACCTAAATTCATTCATCCGGTCTCTCCCTCTAGTGAAGCCTTCATGCTCACCACCTCCCCCTCACTGTCACTGTCACTGTCTATGTATATGGCTCTCCCCCACTGTCTCATTTTTCTCCCACTGATTTACAGTATATCCCACTGACAATGTCACCTCTCTCAATTAAACTGTCTGTTTTTGTCTTTCTTTGATAAGCTCACTGACTCCACAACTCCTTAACAGCTCAAAAATAATTCTGGGGCATCCAAGTTAGTTGTTTTTCCTTATACACTAGAGTGTAAGATCTCAACCAAAATTTTCTCTCTCCCACACTTGTGTGTTCATGTATACCAAGAAGCTGATTTATGGTGTCCCTAAGTCTTCCTTTTTGTCTACACAGGCTCCTATCTCTTTTCCTCCCACTGATTCTATCTTCACAAATCTCTCCTCCTCTTTTACTAACACTGTCTCACTGACTACCAGTATCTCATTTACCTTTCTTTTTAAAGAAATTTCCATGATTTGAATATTACTTGTTCATTTGTTTACACAGTCATAATTTCAACTTTATACCCATTCTGAAGATCATGTTGAAAAATTAGGATTGTTTGGCCAGTCTGTGAGTTACTGAAAAAATATACTTTTGGTCTTGTAAGGTGTGTTCTATTGCAGGATATGAGTATGTGTGAAAGATATGTGATGTGGCTGATATTGTGCACAGTTGAAAACTATAAATGGGTCTATAAAGTTAGAAACATGTTTTTTTTTCAATAACAGAACAACATAGCATGACAAACATATTAATATTTCAACAGGAATTCAAGAATGGCTATGAAGCCAATGGCATTATTGTGCAAAATAAAAGCACACTCTTAAGTCAATTGATGGAAATTGGTTTTAAAACATCCCCCACCCCCACAATTGTGTCCCTCATGCTCATTCCCTCATTGTGGAGCATTTGAATGCAATGGAGAAGGTTCAACAATGAAGAATATGAGAACCACAAGCCAAATCAGAAAAATTACTGGTTGGCCTTATGTGCATCATCCACTTGCTTGTCATCGATTAGTGTGTGAACACCACTGATCATTCCTATCCTGCACCATTACTGATGACTAGAAAATGTGTCTTTGTGCTAATTTAAGGGAAGGAATAGAATGGAATGCTTTTGTCTAAACAAGGCAGCAATGCTACAAAACCACGTGATTTCTACTGTTGTGGATTCAGAAAGTTACCCCAACATTGGCAGACTGCAGTGATTAGTGGAGCAGATTATATTATTTATGATGACTTAAGTCTCCATTATGTATAGTGTGTGTTTTTTGAACTTGCAGAAAACATTACAGTCTTATGCACCAGCCTAAGATGTTCTGTTTGTCATGAAAGAGTTACTATGGAAATAAGCAGTGAAAGGCTAAGCCTTGAATAACATCTGCCACACTCCGTCCCTCTCTCAATCAGATAGATTTTCTTAAACTTGCAGGACAACTCTGTGCGGAGTTGTGGTGGACACATTAAGTGAGAATGTCAGTGAGGGGATGGGGTGGGGTGGCACAGGATGTAATATAGGAGGCACAGGGACAGATACAGGGATATGGACGGAGCTATGCTTGAGGAAGGCAGCACACGGGTAATGAGTAATGAGGGAGGGAGGATTGTGGAACTTAAGGATGAGTTAAGGGGAACTCCCATATGTTTAAATTAGGGAAGATGATATGGGAGTGGACGGGGTGACAGAATTGGAGATGTTTATCGAGTATGCAGTACACAGTTTGTGAAGCTACAACCAAGTCAGGCATTTTGTACTCAGTAGCATATTGTCAATGCATAGTCAATTACCCTCTTGGCAGGTGAGGGATAACTGGGGCACCCAGGCTATTTCACACGTCACGTCAGTGAGGTTGCAAAATACTGATTCAGGAGAGAAGAAGGATTACAGGGACAATATTCTTCATTTCGAGACATGATGATGAGGTTTCAAATCACTGGACATGAATGTGGTGAACTTGATCCAGTCCCCAATAAGAATGGCAATTTTTCTCTTTAAGAAGCTCAACTATGCTGAGTGATTGTTTTATACATAAATATATTTATCTCAAGGTGATTATTTTAATATGAGCCACGACTACGGAATAAGGGGACTGTGATCTTAACATTACTACTTATTGTAGTGTGCCAATTTGTAATGTTAGCTCACCTTTACAATGACTTATTTTAAAATGTCAATTTGGTACTTAGAAATTTGTCTTCTTTCTCTTTCATCACATTTCCCTCACAATCTACCACCGCATACATTTTAAACACAACTGCACATTTGTGACCAATCTTTTGTAGTTACAAAGGCACTGCCATTTTTCAGTATGAATTATGTACCATGTAATTAACATCCAGTGTCAAATTCAAGTATAAAATTTTGAACAACTGTTTCACTGAAATACTTTAGCAAGAAAAATATGGAAAAAAATACCACATAAGAAAATATTAAAGTGATAACTTTAACATGTAATTAAGCTACTGAATAAAGCAAAAATCTCACCTGCCAGTACCTCCTCTGGGTGTACCTCTTCCTGTTCCTGCAAAAAAAAAAAAAATTAAAAAGCTGAATAACTTTACATGAACTGAATTTAAGCATAAATGAAACACCTTCAAATGTGTCAGTGGTATGTTATCTCACTGCACATGCTCATCTCAGTGTTAGTAAGTTGGTAAATTAAATAATGACAGATTACGAATCAGGTGCAGTGACAAGTAGATACATGTGAAATTTTATTAAAGTGCAATTGACGAAAACTGCATAATAATACAAATGAAGAATCACAAAATATTTCTATTTCAATTGAGTGTAACTGTCTGAATTCACTAGAGCTGCCAGCTGCCACATACAGCAACTGTCACAGTGCAGGACAAAGGTGCCCACAAAACACAAGTCAACATGTTGGGAATGTAGACTACAGTTGCTAGATTCATGAAGGCTGGTGTAAGGATAATGCCAGTGATTGAAATAGAAGTACAGCATGGTTTGCTGGAATGAATACCCCTCAACTATGACCTGGTGGAGTAGTCTAAAGCAGCATGGAAGGGTTGGGTTGTTTGGGGAAGGAGACCAGACAGCAAGGTCATCAGTCTCATCGGATTAGGGAAGGATGGGGAAGTTAGTCGGCCGTGCCCTTTGAGAGGAACCATCCCATCATGGAAGGGGAAATGAATAACAGACCATTATAAAATTACAGATTATAGAGATAGTTATAGGGTCCATTATGACTATCTGCTGCTACCAGGGCAGAAATTTGAAAATGATTCTTGGTCCCAGAGAGCAACCTGAGGTTGGCCAACACAACAGAAGAGGGAGTGGAACAGTTAAAAGAACTAGTTAATTTAACCCAGCCAATTTCTTGCTATCCTGAAGGGTGTGACGACATTGTTCAAGCAACAGTTTGCAATGTCTGCAGTTTGCTTTCATAGAATGTTAAGAACATGTAGAGCACATCTCTGCATATGAGTTGAGTCACAACATGGCTCAGTCAAACAAGGGTCTGGGACACAGCACAGTAAAGATGAAGTGTGAGAATGGAACATTGTGTGGTGGTAATGATAGAAATTTTAAGATTTTCTACTTGGGCATCACAACTGGGGAAATAGTATTTCCTGAAGGGTGCCAGGGAACAGCAAATCTCTAGAAATCCTTAGAAAGCTGCCATTTTGGTGGGCACGTAGGTGGGGTAGGAGTCAGAAAATGGATAGCTAATGGGAAATGGTCGCTTGAGTGCATAACAAAGACAATGATGAGATGAAGGGTAAATTGGGCAGTGCACAAGAGGTCCAGATGGGGGTAGGAGTGCATGGAGTGTGAAAGGCAGGTGGATACTCCAACAATAAAGCAAATGAGGTTATGGTGACTGAGAAGGTCAGCCAAGAGGCACCTCTCCAACAGGTTCTGGGAGAGTCCCAAAGGGAATGGTGTGCATTACAGTCAACGAGCAGCCAAAAGGGGTGAGGGAGTTGGCCAGTAAGCATGAAGACTGTCCAGTGACACAGACTGAGTGAGGTATGCAAACAGTACATATGGAAAAGTTTAGGATAGGAAGTAAAATGCAGACTGGAATAGCTTGAAGCTGGGTTTCCAAGAAGACTATGAACATCATCCTTTGATGAGCAGTATCACTCCACCCAATTACATTGAATCGGTCCTTGGATGATGCTGTGAGGTTGGGGGGATGTCACAGTAGACTGGAAATACATGCGAGAGCTCAAAGCAGGTCATGAGTATTCAATTTTGTTTCCTGGAGGCAGAGAACAAGCAGAGGCTGTGATTACAAGAGCAGCCATAAATCCTCTTTGTTGGATCAAAGGCAGAAAACATTCCATTGGTGGATTGTCATGATTAGGAGAGGGGAGAAGGGAAAAATGCAGGGGTGTCACCTCAATGACTATTGAGTGGCAGCTTTTGAAGGCTCACTGCTACAGGGCAGAAGGGCTGGAGAATCAGCCTCTGTAAGATCTACAGAGGTGTTGATATTCTCATTCTGTCTGTCCTTGAGGTCCAGAGCAGAAAGACACCTGGAGATGCATACCAGCTACAAGGTGGTCAGTCAGCAAAGGGTATCATTTGGCCACACCATCGAGGAGGAACTGTGAGCCAATACAGAAGCACATTGTTTGCCTGTGTTTGATTTCTTGGATCCTTTCTGGTTGGCATAGGAAGACTGAAATTTTTGTTGGCTGAAGGGACATAGAAAGTCTTTGTGGGAGTATTCATTCCATCCCTCCTGGGCTTTCAGTTGTGTAGCAGGTGACTTTGTCCCATGAGACAAAAGTTTGAGGCTTCTTGCACAGCTGGTGAGGAGGAGTAGGAGTAGGAGTAGGAGTAGGAGTAGGAGTAGGAGTAGGAGTAGGACGACGACGACGACACAGCTGCTATGACACTGGGTGATTCAACAACCACAGTGCTGTATTTCACATCACACATCTGGATGTCCACATCCTTCATGGAGTGAGATGTAACAGCAATGGTACTGTAACTGCCTGATGGTAGAACACAGGGTCACTGACTAGCCAACAATTTGCGAGTGATCTGGTAAGGCATCTTTTTCCTTGATCCAGATCTCCTGGACACCCAGTCATTGAGATACACGAGACAATCTCGGAAGGAGGTGGCATGATCACCATTGCAACTTGTGCAGCGGAGAGGGCAAGGTAGCCAGGTTACACAGTTGGCTGGGTGTCGCCATGACATTTGACTGTGGTCATAATGATGACACTGGTAGCAGTGCATTGGGTTTGGTGGTGTGCCATTTATGCAGACAGTAACTGCTTGTTTGTCTTGCCCTCCTAGAATGCAGTACAGTGGTTGGCTGCGGCCTAGCATTTAGATCACATGACGTGTTTCACAGGTTGCCCACCACTGAAGGGATACGTAATGTTTCTAGCTGGACTTCAGTAGGTGGAGTTGGTGGAGGGAGGATGTGGGGGATGTGTCTGCATCTAGATCTATTAGAAGGTTATGAGATAGGAGCTGCTGAAAAACACACAGTATTTGCGTGTTACAGAATATCAGTGAGGGCCCCAACCAACAAAAAGCATGAAATTGCACAGTGGGTACCAGCAAGCAAACTCTGTTATATACACTGGTGCATGACATACAATAAATGGTTCCTTGAGAGATTGAATACCTAGCACCAATTTCGTATAACTCAAGACTTGCAGTACCTGAAAGAGCCTGCACAATATGTCATCGAAATATTGTGCATAAAATGTTGAAAACTCAGCAGGACTCCTGGAAGCACAGAACTAAACACTGACAAGGCTTCTCCATTAGACATTTTGAAGTACGGGCTAAGAGATGTTTATCTAAATATCAAAATTTTCTTGCAATATTTACGACACTCCTACTTGGCCTGGACAAGAGGAGGGGTTAGGCTTTGGCAATTCTACCAAGGCTGCCAGACTACATTGATATGCAGGTCTGTAAATGAAGAACCACCATAAAAACTCAAGGCCTTTTAGAATTTCCACAAATGTAACTGAAAGTAATTTAAGGAGGAGACGAACTGCTAATGGACCTCCTCAGACAAATGAGAATTGTCCAAATGATGGAGGGAGATATTTTTATTGTAACTACTACAATGTTGAAACCAAACTGGCCTCAAACTGCCCAGTGATTTCTTAACATATTCGGAGAAACAGCACATGTAACGAATGTTTTGTCAATTCTGTGGCTCAAAGAATATGTTTTTCACCTGTCTGCCATATATTTTTCTGTGCTCATTAAGGGCTTGAAGCCAAAATCATGATAGCAATGAAATGAACAGAAAGTAAAGAAATTCATAAATCAAGTAGGATATCGCCCACCTCACAGAAGAACCAACACATTTGAGGTCAATCATTTTGTGTCAAAGCTGTCTCTTGAAATTGATGTCAACCCACCTTAGGAAGCTCCCAAGGGAAGCTAAAACATGGATATCTCACAACAAAATGTCAGAAAAAAATCAGTTAGGTCATGTACCTATTTCACAAAGAAGTACAATGGAAGTTATGAATTGGAAAGTAGTAAGGAAAGGTGACTTTGAAGTAAAACTTCTGTCTAACAAAGAACAAAGAAACTCACAAAGGTTACTAAAACATAATGCAGATAGACTCACTAACTAAGGAATCAGTTAAAGGCTATCAACATGAAATTAAAGTGACTAAGCATGGCAGCTTGCAAAAAGATATTCACAGCACCAAAAATAATTCAATAATAAAAAATAAAGGTAAAATGCGGTGGAATGAAATATGCAAAGAAACCATACCAGAGATGGATAAAAGATGAATAAGGCAAAAATGCTGAAAGAAAATTCTAGATCATGATCAATCTAAACAACAAAGAAAGAAAACTACCAGATTAATCAGAAATACCAAATAAAGCTTTGAGAAAGAGAAACTTTTGCAAATAGACAAAAATAAATCCCCTGTTTTTTATATCAAACTGTGAAGAACAAATTGAAGAGGTTTCAAACCGCAAATATGTTTCTAAAATAAAAACGGCCAAATTGGGTTAAATAATGCTTTCAAGATCTTTCATGACTTTCAAATCTCAGTTAGTAATGAAAATTGTGAAGAAGATTTACCACAAGCTATACAACAAACTGAAGAAGGAATTAACACCCTCAGAAATAAGAAAGATTGTGGAGAAGATTTATTTTAGCTGAACTTTTGATGTGGTCCTTGCCAAATAAGGCAAATTAGCTAAATTTACTCTTTGATGAAATCTGAAAAACAGAAAAAAAAATATCCCAGAGGAGTGGAAAGTTACCTTGATACATCCACTGCATAAGAAAGATAATAAACAGGATGGAAACAACTACATAGTAACCTCTCTACTGTCAGTAGCAGCTAAGTATTTTCCAAAATTTTATCAAGCAGAATAAAAAACAACACTAGACAGCCATTAATGTGAATATCAAGCTTGCTTTAGATGAAGGGAAGGTCATGATCAGATCAAATATTTAATCTCAAGTCACTAATTCATCACCAATTACTAAATTCAAAGGATATTGTATTATGTTTGTGGATAACAAGAAGGTTTTTGATTATGTTGACAGAAAAACTACAGATAAATTAATTTGAGGATTTGGTATAAGGTCTAAACTGTCAAACCTAATCCATGAAACACTTACAGATACCACTCTGTAAAGTAAATCTTATGGGAGAAATTTCACAGCCTTCAAAATAAAAACACATGTACCACAAGGTGACGGCCTGTACCCATCATTTTAATACTGTATTAGGGAAAATTGTAAGAATTTCTTACAAAGAATGTATTGTACTCAGCATTTTTCCAATAAGATTAGGAGGAGGAAGAAAAAAGGTCGAAATCAATTTGGAGGTGATTTTGTTATACCTGCCGAAAATGTGGCATCTGCTGTAACACAAACGAATTTCCTTGAGGAAATAGCCAGTAGAAGTGGCTTAAGGATTTCTACAGCATGAGGGGGGAGGAGGGGGGGATGTTAAGAATGCTAGAAAATCCTTTAAAACCGATGTGGTCCAAATAGATAGGTTCACTGTTAAGTTGATACATTATTGTCGCTCTAACCAACACAGGTTCCACGTCTCAAACTTGGCCCTGGACTGACTGTCTCAGGACCAGAAATCAGGTCCTTATACATTATCACAATGATAGGTACTGAAACTACACATTGTTTGAAGTTTAATTTACAGAGATTACAATTAAATCTTAACTCGTTAAACTGACTGATTACATCGAAAAATTCCATCTTTTTAACAGTTTCTTCTACTACAAGTGTTGGACAGAATTATTTGTTTAAATAATCAAATTGACAAATTAGTGTATGCAAACAATACTTTGGACAAAGCTATTAATTACTTTGGGATTAAATAACAGATAATTTTGCTAACATGTTTCTGAATAGAGCCAAATAGATACTTTAAGATTACTAGTATTTTGTCTCCCAAATGTTTATAATTAGTACAGAATTTAGATTTGTTTATACATCAACAATAGAATTTAAGTTATGAAACAATTACTGATTTCACCTAATAATGGAAGATACCGACAAGGAATAGTCAAAATAAACTGGGAATTCAATTACATACATAAAATTAAGCACAAAATTTGATCTGATGTTAAGTTCTTTGAAACTGAGGGCCAATGTTTCTCTCTTATGAAAATGCAGATTATATTGACATATGTTAATAGTACTTAATTCAAAAGTGACAAAATGAATTTTAAGGAGGCAGATGGCAAAACAAGAATGGGAAAAAAACTATCCCAGCTTGCTTCATCACAAACACAAGACAGTAGATTTACAAATAAGATTTTTAAATAGCTGTGGGATAAGCAGTACAGAAATAGCTGGGTCAGTGAAGTAAAAAAAAAAAAAAATATAGAAAAAAAACTATATAAGGACAGAAGATGCTAACAGAGAAATCTTTCAGGAAGAAGTATTGAAAATAAAATTATTCCGAGGCAGGGTAACTAAAAGGACTGGTTCAAAATGGTCTGCAAAGAGACAGAATATAGTGAACAAATGAAATCATAATGGAAGAAAAGGAAACAACCAACCGTGAGAATCTAAAATTGGAATGTGTTCCTCAGATGAACTACTCACAGGAGAAAAAATAAATAAATAAAAAGTTTATCCATGAACTTTATACAAACAGGCTTTTTCTGTTTGTCAGTCACTGTTTTCTTTTCATTTCAAATAACATATTTCAGTCACAAGATGTCCTGTGTGTATTCCAGAAAGCCAAAAAGTTATAAAAGTAAGAAGATTATAGGCGATAAGAAATTTGCAATGTGCCAAATTTGTTCAAGAAAATTTCTGTGCCAAACTGGAATGAAACAGCCAAAATCTGCACACCAAGTAGGAAGAAACATTCTTTAAGCCAGGGGAGGTGCAATTTTGGAATTAAGCAGAAGTATCATTCTGGGCACCGTAATAGGAGAGCATCTGCAGCATATGTGAAAAGTAGCAAGGATGAACTTAGCACAAGAAGGGAACAAATGGCTACACCATACTTAACAGGGCTCTGTGAAGTTTATGTCTATGTGCTGGAGGGACTTTATATTTAGGCTCATCAGATAAAAAGTCCAGGGAAACTGCTGATTTGATGAAGTTATTTAACGCATCACAATGACTACAGAATTTAAGACATTTTTGGCCTTACCTCTATTTGACTTACACAGCTCTCTCTATCATCATCTAGTGGAACAAAGGGAAGAAAGTTTTTCAATGTTCTTAGAATTTACCTAACTTTCACCTGCAATAAAAATAGGAACTTGGAAAAACTGTCTCTTAAATGAGTAATGATGCTTTTTCTGATGCCAACCTTGAGGGATTTCAATAGTTCACAGGAGCTTGCTTTGTCTGTATCCATGTACAGCCTAAAGTCACACTGATACTGGTATAAATATCCATAGAATTTAAGAAGTATCAGTTCACCCTCCCTTTTCCTTTGAATAGTTTGCACATTCCAATGTCCTGAGGATGAGGGTACTGAATAGGTTTCAAGCCTAACCTTATTCAACTCCTGGGAGAGAACATCATCTCAACATACATCTTAAAAAACTTTAAAAATGCATATTTTACTGTAATTGCTAGGATATTTCGGATGTTCTCAATGTATTGTGAGAAAATTTAGTGCACCATTGGGCATCCACTCACTGGAGGGAATATGTAACAACATGAGACTCAAAGCGCTTCTCGAATTTTCACGGATCATCCTCCTGCTGTTCAATCACCAATGCAAAACTGTCGTCTGTACTAGTATAATGTTTAATGAACAAAGTTTATGGCTCCATGCTTATATATTTACATGTTATCTTTGGGAGCGAATTCAGCTGTCACAAAACACATTCATTGAGGCCAACATACCTCGTAAGAGTGGTGTGCGTTTTCTGTAATATATCTATTGTTCCTAATTTTTATAAATGGTATGCCCTCTGTTTGCTGATGACACTAACTTGGTAGTAAAGAATGTTTTGTGGAATGTTGGTATTGTTTCAAGTAGTGCAGTTTGAGATATAGGTTCATGGCTTGTAGAAAATAAACTAATGCTAAATCACAGCAAGAATTAGTTTTTACAATTTCTAACAAAAAATTCAACAAAACCAGCCATTTTAATTTCACAGAATGGCCGTATGATTAGTGAAACGTAACAGTTCAGATTTCTATATGTTCAGATGGATAGTGAACTGTTGTGGAAAACTCGTGTTCAGGATATTGTTCAAAGACTTAATGCTGGCATTTTTACTATTTGAATGGTATATGAAGTAAATGACAGTGTGACACAAAAATTAGTATACTTTGTTTATTATCATTCGCTTATGAGGTATGGTGGTATATTTTGGGGTAATTCTTCCATTTCCCAAAGGATGTTTCAGCTCAGAAATGGGTGGTTCAGGCATTAAGTTGTATAAGCTCATGTAACTCCTGCTGACCCATGTTAATTAGTCTGGGTAATCTGACATAGGCCTCTCAATAAACACACATTCTTTGCTATCATTTCTTGTTAACAGTGTCAGCTTACTCCCAAGAATTAGCAGCTTTCACTCAGTTAACACTAGGAAGAAATCCAATCTGCCTATGGGGCACACTTTCTTGACTCTTGAGCAGAAAGGTGTGCAGTACACTGCGGCATCCATTTGCAGTAAGTTACCACAGGAATTCAAACCTCTTAGCAGTAATCCATGTAGTTTCAAATCAAAATTGAAGAGTTTCCTATTGTGTTGAGGATTTCCTTGAAAAATTAAGCTGATTCCTGTGTTACATTCTTGATTGCATTTACATAAACTTATAGCTCCTCTTTTTTGGTTTCTTAAACATTTTATTTTATCTGGCATATTCCATGACCTTTAAGATTTGTACCAAATATTGGTCCTAGAAAACAAGGTGTATGAAAATTAAAGCACTTACTGGACGAAAGACTGTTTGCCACGGTCAATGCAAGATCTGAAACACCATCACAAGAGTTATCATTTGATTTTGTTTCAGGTACCAAGACCTATCTTAATATCACTGACAGCAAATCCCAAAGGACTAAAGTAGCTAAACAGTTACTTTTACATCACACTGCACAATTTGTGACACATGTGTTTAAGTACATTAAGGTAGTTCCATTGAATTACTAACCAACACGTGTCAAACACAACAACCACTAAGACAAGTAGATCTCTCGAAGTAGTCTCTTGGTACTTATTTAGCAACCAGGAAAGTATTTTCAGAAGACTTCAGGAAGTTTGTCATGCCATGATTATATGGAGGAGAATGAGTCACTTATCATTTGTGTTTATGATATTTGCTCAAAAATGAGGAAAACTCACTTCCAAACAGCAATAAGTAAGTATTTTAGACAACAGTATGTGGTAGTTGTCATTCTGAAAGAATGTTAATTGTCATATTTAATGGGTAACAACTATGATATGACCTATTGATTTGGTAAATTGTTTACCTCACCATGTCTATAGTACTGATGAATAGTGGTCACCACCATAAAGTCTTTTTTAGTTCAAATGGCAGCTTTAAACTTTTATACAGTTTAGGAGCTTTCTGTGCTGCACATGAGAACTGGTGCAGATTGATGTAGGATTTCTGCAGGGTGAGATGACAATAGTTGCTTTGTCGTTCTTCACAGTACATGATGATTTCAGTGGTTTACTCCCTACTGATGATATCTCTCCTTGGGTTAATTCCTTGCTGTTTCATTCTGGTTCAGCATTGTGGATTCCCCCTAAATCTGTGTGCACTGTGACAACTACCATTACACAGGAGAACAAAGATGAAGTTGAGCTGTCATTAAGATTCTGCATACTAACCAATGACACACGACTTGACATTAATTATTAAAGAGAGTTACTTGTTTTAAATTAAGAGCCAGTATATGATTGGTCTTTGAGAAATGTTTTGGATCATTCAGCAGATAATTTAGACTTGAGATAGCATTTCAGTTTCCATTGGAAAAGAAGTTGTGATGTTTGTGGTGTCAGGAAACAAACTGGCATGGGAGATGTAATGAGAATGAAATGGAAATGAATAGGATATGAAGGAAGTAGTTTTTTTATTTAAGTAAGTGTGTAGAGTGCATGGCAGTACAGAAGAGGAGGAAGTATTGTAATGGCTAAAAGCCAAATGTAATGAACTTTGTGAGCACCTGAAAGGAGGCCAGGAAGTAGTGTGGTGTTAATTACAGGCCACAAAATCGAACTTTCTGCTACTGGTGAAACATACCATGGCTCCATCAGTTGTACCGGTGCTCTTTCCACTTTCACTCTCCTCAGCAATAGGAGATAGAACGCTTTGAATTGTACCTGATTGACAGAAAACATTTTGAGTTAATATAAAAAACTCTATCTGCAAAAGTAAAACAAATAATTGATTAACTAATAGTGTTTCAACATGGAATGATGAAGAACAGAATCAATTATTTCAGTCTTGTAGAGTGCCTACTAATCAGTGAATAACTGAGCATCTAATCTACTCAATTATGTACAACAGTGAACATTAATAAAACCCTGTCTTTCTGGAACTCAGTTAGTGAAGTTGCAGGCTGCTATCTGAAGACAATCAGTGGAAAATAAACTTTCATTGTCAACACTTCACATAATTGCTGATCAAAATTTAAAATGCTGTAATAATCTGTTACTTAAAACATATAATCTTATGTTACATGGTTAACACACTGTGGCAAGTTTAACAGTTAGGATCTGTGTCTATGCCTGTGTATGCAGCTTCACTCATTGCAGGCATATACCGACATTATATTCATCTGGTATTCGACAATGAGAGCACTTAGTGACTTCCAAAAAACTTCACCCATAATTTCAAATTATCATGAATCTTTCTCAGAGAGAGCCCACAGAAAGCAATAGCAAAAATGCTTACCAATTACTATATTTTCATTGTTCTACTTTAAAATTGCCACATCAAATGCATACAATGTAACACGCCTTTCTTTACTTACAGATGGGTACAAGAAGCCAGGAGAATGAGTGGCAGATGAGGTGGGGTACTTCTCAGGAGGATTCTTTGTAGAAGTGAGTCAGAAAGGAAAGATGATGAGTATGACAACAGAATGGAGAAGGAGACATAACAGGAATGAGGTTAAAATGTGTGGTGTAGCATCTGGCTGGTGCTTCACAATCCCACCTTATGCCCCACAATGGAGGGCTTTCAGTTGCTGGCATGCTAACAGAGCTGAAACTGAAACTCACACTCAGTGCAGCTCATCTTTCCCATGACAGCCACTGCATAGTTTCCACATTTGAGCCATGTGACACTGGGCTTTACAGCATTTCTCCATTGCACAGACTTTGTAGGTCAATTCACAGTGGCTCACTTGCCATTCAAAGTTCCAGACTCGATATCAACTATCTGCTTCTGGGTGCCATGACTATATTAACAAGAATGCAGCCCACAATATTGGCATTGCCAGTCCAACCTACACTGTAGGTGCCTACAGGAGTGTTTCTGACTTATTACAGACAGAGGGCTCAAGTGAAAGCTTAAAGAATAGTTTTCATATTAACGACATCTTTTAGTGGATCAGGGCATTCTCTACCTCGCCTTCACCAGAGAGCTGTTTCATTTGCTGCATGTTGGCATGTGCAATCTGTGTCGCAATGAAAGGCTATTCATTTTGGCTATTCAGGAACATCTCTCTTTTTGGCTTTTTTTATTACTTTTTTGTCTCTGGAAACTTCTTACCAGTGTCTTGTGTTTCATTAGGTAGAGTTCATCTCTGTGTTCAAGTGCTTCTTGACAGTGGTTGAATGGTTTTGCTCTATGTTCAAAAAACATACTTCACATTTCCTTTGGGTTGCAGATGACTCTGCACAATTGTTCTCCCATGTTCTGTGATTATTTGCCTTATAATTACTTGTTCTAACTTGTCTCTGTCTTGTGTCACTTCATTCCTTCATTCTCATGTTTTTCTGCCTGCACCGTTCCACCACACCGTTCCTCCCTAATGATGTCCTAGCCATTTCCTGTATTTTTCTTCCAGGTGTGCCTCCTGGATGGCATTGTTATCTCCTCCATGGGGATGAGAGTTGTCATATTTTTGCTGTTGTGACAGTATCAATTTTTCCTCTGACTGCAACATCATTGGAATCTAGGACATCACCAGCGTAGCTTGCAGTGCTCAACTTACACCTTACAGAGTTCGTCTCATATTAGTGAGAACCTGAAAGTGTATCTGCACTGTTTTTAGCTTGCTTTCACTGGAAATCTGTTGCACTTGCCCAACATCATCATGCGTCTTCTTTGTAGCAATGAGGTTCTTATGTTTGTGACAAACTCAGCACATTTCTCTCCTTGTGCATAGATCATCCACAATAGGTGAAATGTATGACCACGAGTGTGGGTGGTAGATGGGGCAAGAGAGTTCCCTGCTGGACTCCCTGCAAAGAGGTGAGGCAGGAACACAAACAGATTGGTCTGAGAACAGACTGTAGTGAAAGTACTGATGGGAAATATTTTATGAGCAAGGCACTGGCACCAGAGATAAATCAAGAGAACAAGATGTTAAGATAAGTTTAGTGTTTAGTAAGAAATTACATTTACTCTACATTCTATCTCAATGAGTATTTTTTCTGTATCACCAATAATTCCTGACTATGCTATGTTTCATGTCAAACTTTCTGTAAGATAAAAATTAAATTGAATTAGTATAACAACAAAAAATAATCCATTTTTACAACATAATGTAATTGGATAGGAAAAAATCTACTCACCAAGCAGTTTTGTTTTGTTTCATTTGGCTTTAGGACACAAAAAACAACTGGGGTCATACACACCCAAGTCAAGACTATAGACCACAAACACAGAGAGGAGTTAAACAACTTCACATCTGTCCCAATTGACAGAATAGGAGACAGCTAAAACCAGGCACATGGAAACAAGGCAAAAAAAAAACATACAGAAATGGAGGTCCGAAACTAAAAATTAATTGGCCTTCGTCATAGTGCTTCGGTGGATGAAAAGTAAAACGCAGTTGACAGCTCTCGCATCATTCTCTAAAATGGCTGATAAATCAGATGGCAAACCCAGGCTGGAATGTAAATTGTTAAAAAGGGCATTCCAGCAGGAAGTGGTGGACAGTTAAAATTTGGGGGTGATGAGTACAAAGTGGTGGGGTAGCTCCACTTAGCAAATGACAATGGCTAAAAAGGCTGTGCCCAATATGCAGCCCAATTAAAATAATCTCCACGGCAGTCATTCAAGGCACTGGCAGAGGCTTAATAAGCCAAAGCTTATTCTTGTGAAGGTATGAACACTGACAATGCCAAAGGGACAGCACCTCCTGACAGGTGGCAATACAGAGATCATTGGAAAGAATATAGGTAATTGCAGGCTGAGGTACAAGGACTGCAACCTTGGCAGCAGCATCAGCAGCCTTGTTTCCTGGCAGACTGACATGACCAGGGACCCACAGGAACATGACACTGGTTCCACCAATAGTGAGCAAGTGACAGTTTACCTGGAACTGCTGCACTAAGAGATGAGCAGTGTACAGTGCACATAGACTTTGGAAGGCAGTGAGTGAGTCTGAGTGAAGGACACAATTGTGAAGGCTGTGTCCCCTATGTAATCCGTGGCCTGATACAAGGCGAAAAGTTTGGCTGTAAATACTGAGGAGTGTGCCAGCAGCCGATATCAAAAGACACGGGTGCCAATGACGAAGGCATACCTGACCCCATGATTAGTCTGAGACCCATCAGTGTATACAAAAGTACTATAGTGACATTCCATTCAAAGGTCATGAAACTGAAGGCAACAGATCAAGGCTGGAGTAGTGTTCTTTGGAAATGAAGGAAGGCCGAGATTAACATGGGCCACTTTGCAAAGGAAAGGTAATGAACAGTTCATACCCACTAGGAAAGATGCCGGTAGTGTGAAGTTAAATCGCCATAGCATGTGGCGAAAGTGGACTCCAGGAGGTAACAGAAGAGGGACGAGTCCCGTACTGATGATCAAAGGTATCATTGAAGAAGGATGCATACGCAGAGTGGCCATGCTTGGCAGACAAATGGCATGCATAATTGCTGAGGAGAAAGTAATAACAGTAGGACAGTTGTAGTTCAACATTGTCAGCATACAGACCCTAAACTGGGCTGGTGAAAAAGGTGTCCTTGGCCAAACAGACGCCGTGATGGTGGGTAGTGTTGAGACAGCATAAGAGGGATGGGTGTGCAAACTCCTAAACAAAGCACCCATAGTCGCGTTTCGAATGGACAAGGGTCCGCAACAAACTGAGGAGAGTGGTTTGATCGGCACCCCACGAAGTATCATTGAGGACATGTAGGAGACTGGGGAACCTCGTACAGCTGCGGGCTGCCAGGTAAGACACTTGGGAGGATCAATAGAGTTTCCTATTGATCATGAGCCCCAAAAATTTTGTAGTTTCAATGAATGGAAGAGCAACAGGACGAAGGTGTAGAGATGGTGGGAGAAATCATTTTTGCTGCCAGAAATTCATACAGATGGTTTTATCAGGGGAAAAGCGTAAGCCATTGTCAATGCTCCAGTAGTAAAGACTATCAAGACAGTGCTGAAGACACTGCTCAGTGAGACAGGTCTATGGAGAACTGCAATAGATGGCAAAGTCGTCTACAAAAAGAGAACCGGAGATGCCTGGCGGGATACGGGCCATTGCAGGGTTAATGGTGATAAGAAAGAGGATGACACTCAGGGTGGAATACTGAGGCACACCATTTTCCTGGATAAAGATGTCCAACAAGGCAGAACCCACATGCAACTTGAAGACTCAGTCTTGTAAAAATACCTGAAGAAATCAGGGTTGGTGCCTACGGAAGCCCAACATTTTATGAGTACAGAGGATACCAGTTCTCTAGCAGGTGTTTTAGGCCTTCTCCAAATCAAAAAACACAGCCCAGTCTAGGATTTTTACAGAAAACCATTCATAAAATGGGTGGACAACGTAATGAGATGGTCAACTGCAGAACGCCACACTCTAAATCCACACTGAGCATCCATCAGTAAATTGTGAGATTCGAGCCACCACACCAGCCAGTCATGAATCATACAAATTCCATCACCTTGAAAATGCATCTGGTAAGATATATGGGAGTGGGGTGGGGGGGGGGGGGGGTAGCCAGAAGGGAGGTTTTTAGTGGAAAGCACTTGCCCACAAGAGAGAAGGTGCTGCGACATCTGAATGTGGATGGTGTCTGGCCCTGAGGTGGAGGATCAGGATGAGCTGAGAGCGTGATCTAGCTCTGTCATAGTGAAGACAGGTTTGTAGCACTCACTCATGATTCCGAGAAGGGAAGGGTCTCACCCGAGCCCCCTCCAATTGTTTCTGATGGAGGAAGGTAGGGTGGTGGTAGGAAGAGCTGGAAACTTCTGCAAAATGTCATCCCAAGGTGTTGAAGATAGCAATAGCGTCCACAATGAGATGATCAGCTACTGTCAAACCAGAAAACTGGGAATGGATCTTTGTTCCAGAGAGCCGTCTGATGTTGGCCCACATGACACAGCAATGTGTGGTACTGATAAAAGAACTAGTGAATGAAATCCAGCTAGCTCTTTTGCTATCCTGAAGAACAAGATGACTCTCTGCACGCATGTGTTTATAATGAATGAAGTTTTCCAGACTAGGGTGGGGGTTAAAAATGTGGAGAGCACATCTACATGTGCAAATTGCATCGCAGCATGCCTCAGTCCATTAAGGGACTGGGACACGACATGGTAGAGAGGAAGTATGGGGGATGGAACGTTCTTCAGCAGTAAGGATAACATATCCCAGTAAGGATAACATATCCCACAATGTGGGATATTCGACCTAGTCATCACAACTGGGAAATCTCATTCCTTGAAGGTCGCCAGGGAGGAAGGGGGGAGTAAAGCTGGCAGTTAGCCCTAGAAAGCTGTGATGGGCAAGCTGGGCAGTGTAGAAGGATAGGTCCAAATGGGAATAGGTGTGCGAGGAGTTGGACAGGGAAGTGGGTGCTCCAGTATTAAGGCACAGGAGAGGTTAAGTTCGTTAAGCAGGTCAGCCAAGATGGCACCTCTCTGACAGGTCCTGGGGAACCCCAAAAGGGATGATTTGCATTAAAGTCACCAAGCAGCAAAAATGGGGAAGGTAGCGGCCAATAGTGACATACCCTATCATGTATTTAAGTGCCTGCCTCTCACTCAATGAAGCAGTCCGATATTCGCCTAAGTCTCTCGATATCTGGCTTACAGACATCACGTTTACTTGGCTTACTTCCATGTACCAGTGAACATTGTTGATTTTGTGAGGTTTTCACTTGTGACCCCGTTGCTTATTGCTTGTTGTTCTTGGTGTCTTTCTCTGTCATCTGTCGTCATGCTTGTCCTTCCTGTCCCATTCCTCCATTTTGTTTGTTCACGGGCTGCTCCCTTTCAGTTCCACCGCACTTTCCTTCATGGCCAATGCCACAACCACCCTCGTGAGTTGTGGTGACCCAGCCAACAGAGGCCAGTTATGTTGGGACTCCTCTTTGCCTGATGTGTCTATGGCATCTGTGTTTCCAGTCTCCGGTCGGGCGGTCCACTTCCATCTTGCCCACAGTCCTTTACCACACATTCTCGAACTGAATGTTCCCACCACTCAAAAACGTGTATGCTGTGTGACAATGAGGGCCACATCCAATCGGCTTGTCGCAGTTGCTCGACTCGCTTCAGTCCTGCCCCTCCTGGGCTTCAAGATACCATACATGCTCTGCAATCGATTGTCCCACTGGATGACCCATCGGTGCGGTAGCTTTTAGCTTTTCCTCACATTCAGCCTTTTCACGGAGGATGACATTTTCAGGTCAACACTGGGGCCACTGTCTCCATGATTAATATGGCAACATACATGTGACTGGGTTCTCTTGAGTTGTCACCTACCTCTCGGCAGTTGGTCACCTCCAGAGATGGTTCAATTCCCCTTCATGGGCAGTTCATTGTCCAGGCAATTTACAAACACGTTCCCCAGCTCCTTACCCTATTTGTCGTCTACTATCCATTGGCTTCGAATATTGTTGACCTGGATGCATTTCAACTGTTTAACTTCTCAATTTCTGATGAAGTTGAGGTCGTTTCCACAGCTGTTCTTTTTCAGGACCTGGGCAATCTGTGCTCAGCTTCTGTGCCATTGTTTGTCACAGATCTCTGATGTGATTCAGATTTTCAGGCACACATCACACTTCGGCTGGAAGTGCAGCCTCACTTTTTCTGGGCCCCACCCCTTCCGGTCAAGTAGGAACTGTATCGGCTCCAGGTTACTGGCATTCTGGAGCCTGTGACTTGTAGTGCCTGGGCGAAACCTTTGGTGGTCATACAGAAACCCAATGGGTCCCTTCGGCTGAGTGGGGACATTGCGCTACTGTCAATGCTCGGTCCCTCATAGACACTTACCCCATTCCCTGACAGGAAGACCTTCTCACCAAGTTTGCCAAGGGAGAGAACTTTTCAAAGATCGACCTGGCTGAGGCATACCACCAGTTACCCTCAGATGCCAATTCCTGGAACATCATGATTATCAACATGCCTTTCTGATTGTACAAGTACAAGCACCTACCATTTGTTGACTATTCGGTGGCAGCCATTTTCCAGCAGTTCCTGGAGCAGCTTAGGCAGCCCTGCAGGAATTGTCTGAATGACGTCTTGGGTACAGGTCATTCCCGCCAGGAACACTTGCAAAACCTCAGTGCCTTACTTCACACTCAGAGTCTGCAGGTTTACGCTGTCAGCTAGACATGTGATGTTTTTCTTTCAACCAGAAGTGGAATACTTAGGCCACTGGCTTAGCAAAGATGGCATTTGCCCTTCAGGTCATAATGTTGTGGCCATTGAAGGCCCCCCTCATCCCAAGGACTTATCTGAACTCCAGGTGTTTTTGGGCAAGGTTACTTGTCACTTGAAGCTCTTACCCCAGACTGCCTCTGTAGCTCAACCCCTAATTCACTTGTGTCACAAAGGGGTACATTTTGATTGTGACCAGGCTTTTCTCTGTTTAAAGGTGATGCTTAACTCTGCCCCTTGCCTTACTTCCTTCTTTACAGACCACGCCTAGGTTGTGGCAGCTGATGCATCAGCATACGGCATTGGGGCCCCCCTCATGCATCAGAATATCAATGGCTCTGAACAGCCCATCACTTATGATTCTAAGATGTTTACCCCAGCACAACAGAACTACTCCCAGATTGGAAGGAGGCCCTGGCAATAGTGTTCGGCGTCCAAAAGTTTCACAACTATCTCTTTGGAGCAAAGTTAACTTTCCTAACAGACCATAAACCCTTAGTTATGCTTTTTGGGCTCCACTCCCACATTCCAGAGTGGACGGCTCATCGTATCCAGCACTGGGCATTATTTTTATGGAATTACACTTACACCATCCAGTATAAGCCAACCGCCTATGATGCTAATGCAGACGCTTTGTCACATCTCCCAGCAGGTCCTGAAATTGTGTTTGACGAACAGATGGTCCTCTGTTTCCACATTGATTCCACCCACCAGGACATGCTGAATGCTCTGCTTCTTATAGCTGCTCACATTGCCACAGCTACATGCCGAGACCCTGTCTTGTGGCAGGTCCTCCGCTATGTGGTCCACTGGTAGCCCATCTATATTACTCATTGGATGTGGACCAACTTCAGCCCTTGGCACCCACTGTACCACAGTCTCTCCATGGTCGATGATGTCCTTCTGTTAGCCATGGAGTCTGATCCCATCAGGTGGACATCCCTCCAGATTTGTGGCATCAAGTGCTCAGTTTGTTACACTGTGGGCACTGGGGTATGTCCCACATGAAATTTTTGGCTCGTTCGCACATGCATTGGCCAGACATCAATGATGATGTTGACCAGCTCATCCGTGGGTGCACTTTGCGTGCGCATCACCAGGCAAGCCCCTCCTCAGTCATTTGCACCCTGGCTTGTACCTCACCAGCCATGGCATCGCACCCATCTTGATTCTGAGTGCCCATTTTTGGGGTCTGTGTGGTTACTTATTATTGACACCTACTCCAAATACCCATATGTTGACAGTGTGGCGGCCACCGCCAAGGAGGCCACACTCGTGGCCCTGGCCCAGGTTCTCACCACTGAGGGCCAATGGTATCAAACATATCCTCCAATGGCGCAGCAGAGAGGCTTGGCCACACGTTTATACAGCTGACAAAGGCAGTCTGAACATCTCCAACCACATCAGCCCTCACCCTGTTCTTGAGCACCTATCACACCACGCCAATTGACGGACGTAGTTCAGAGGAAATCCTCCATGGGTGACAGCCACAGACCCTGCTGCATTTGCTGATGCCATCCTCTTCCTGCCCCCGCTCTTGGCCCTCTCAGCATTACGGCCGCAGCACAGTAGTGTGGGCCCGCGTTTACAGGAGCAAGGCGGGTTGGACATCTGCCAGTCTTCGCAACCCATGGGTGGCATGTGACATCAGTGCACACGCTGAAAGGGTTGGAGTGCCGCCATCATAACCAGCTCCGCCCACATTCCCCTGCGGGACTCCCGCACCAACTCCTCAACCACTACCTCCTTCAGGTACACATGTGGTCCTTGAGTCACCACCACTGCCCCAATTGTTGCCTCCCTGCCAGCCTGACACCAGCCCTCCCCACCCCCAGATGGATCGGCATCTCCCTCAGCTGCCATGGCCTCTGGGTTGGCCATCATGAACACCTCAGTTGTCCTTTCCATGTACGAGTGGCCTTTGTCGATTTATGAGGTTTTCACTTGTGACACCGTTGCTTATTGCTTGTTGTTGGTCTTTGTGTCTCAGTATCTTGTTCAGTCATCTGTCGTTGCGTCTGTTTTTCCTTTCCTGTTCATCTGTCTTGTTTGTTCGCAGACTGCTCCCATTCGGTACCACTGCACTTTCATTGACAGCATACCTGCAGCCATTCCGGTCATGGTTACAACAGGGAAGATCAAAGCAAATCAGTAAGAAATTTGAAAGCTCAAAGCGGTCATGAGGGCACAATTTCGTTTCCTGAAAGCAGAGTACAAGGGGGTGCTTCAACACTAAAAGCATTCGCAAATCCTCATTGTGGGACTGAAGGTGGTGAATGTTTCATTGGAGAACAGTCATGATGAACAGACGTTGGGGTGTCACCTCGGCAGATGCTGAGTGACAGCCTAGGAAGAGGTGCTACTACAGAGTGCAGACACAGGAGGATCCTGCTACATGGAGTCAGACAGAAACATCAGATCGCTTGTGCGGGCTGTCTGTCGAGTCCAGTGCCGAAAAACAGTTTTTAGTTAACGTCGGCATCATGGAGGCTGGCCGGGCTAAGGTATTACGTGCCGACACCATCAAAGAGGATCTTCAGGGTGGCAAAAGGAGGACTGTTTGCCTTTGGAGGACTTCTTTGAGCCCTCCCAGTTGATGACTCAAGTGTTGTTTGGCTGGAGGGACAGAGTAAGTCTTCATGGGAGTACTCCTTCTGGCTTTTCCGGCCTACAGGTTGTGTAGCTGGTTGCTTGGACCCTTGAGGCAAGAGTTCGACGGTTTCTTGCAAAGCAGGATGGAGGGATGGCGATGCTACCTTGACACTGGGCAATTTCAAGTCCTCAGAGTTGAATTGGAGGTTGTATGTCTGCCTGGCCACGTCTTTCATGGAGTAAGGGGAAACAAAAACAGAAATAGATGCCAGACAGGAGAACACAGGGTTTGTGACTACCCAGTAACTGGATAAGGCACCTTTTCCTTCAACTGGATCTCTTGAACAATGTGCACACCAAGATACACTGGTCACTCCTAAGATGAATTCGCATGGCCGCATTTGCAGTTGATACAGCAGGGAGATAGAGGTGGACGATCGCCCTTGTGCGCATCCCTACCACAGGTGACATGTGGCTGGTGTTGACAAGATGTTATAGAGTAGTTAAAATGATGACATTGGTAGCAGCACATTGGGTTTGGAATGTATGGCAATTTGGAAAGTTTACTGCTCAAGCACACACCCCACGCTGAGACTGGCCTACAGCAGGAGGAACGAGAGAATCCGACCTGTCAACACGGGGCTGGGAATTATGAGTCACCCAGTTACCTGTTATGCACAGATGCATGGGCCAGCCTTTAGGAGCACACAGGGAGCAAGAAGAGAAAAAGAGGACCCCCGAACGCAGAAGCGGAGGAACAAGAGAAGGGGAACAGAGAAAGGAAAATGGAGTGGAAGACAAAGGTGAGATGTTTGTACATCAGTGACAGAATGCTGGACATTCCCAAGAATACCCCAGACATGTTCCCCAAGGGGAAAAAGAACAGCAAGATGATTGACGTACAACACAAAAGGGAAAAGGTTCTGCAAAGCCTGGGGCCCCATGGTAGCCAAGAATGAACCCACCAAGGAATGGCGTGCCCCCGGAGGGGTGGGGGGGCAGTGTTACCAAGCTACCAAGTGGTGGCATGAGAAAAACACACACACACACACACACACACACACACACACACACACACACACACACACACACACACACACACACGTTTAACTTATACAAACATTTGGAGCCACTCCACTTACATTACATTGCTAATAAAATTGGTTTGCTATATTTTTAGGTGGGGCTCATGTGTCTTGCCCCATGGCCACCCCTCACTCTCCGCAGTCCTGGTTGCAATGGCTGATCAGTTTCTCAAAACCACACACTCCTGTTGTCAACACTAAACAATACTGAAGGTCACGTAATGAGCAATGCCCACTGGACAGTGGACATCTGGAAGCAGGGGACTAGGACTGAAGTGACAAATCATTCTATATTCCATGGCAATGTGACTGAAGGATTTGGGTTAGCTGAATGCTGGCTGAACTTTACCTGCCATCATCTTTAGTACCAACAATCATGTGAAGAGGAGGCAGTGTTACAGTATGCAATTCCTCATCGTTAACTTCTTGTCCTCTTATTGCACTTTAAAAAATGCTAAATTCAGAAGGACAATTATGTATTTGACGGTAGTGTACTGTCTACAGCAAAGGAAGTGTTCAGACACAAAGACTGACAATCAGCTCAACAATGCCGCCTGTCACTGAGCAGCATTGTGAGGCGAAGGTTTATGGACAATGACATTCCTGAAGTGAACTTGCGTGCCAATGTTCCAACCTGAAAGCAATGGATCATCTTCAGGACGAGTCATAATGGTGACATCATTCCAAACCTGATGTCCAACATCTCTACCTTCTTTGGGTTTAGCTCTCGAGGAAGAATGGGCTGCCATTCCTTCACAGAGGTTCAGACATCTCAATGAAAGTACAAACAGAAGAGTTCAAGCCACCGTAAAGGAGAAGGGTGGACACACTCCATCTTAATGTCCACTAATAGTTGTCCTGATACATTTTATTCACAAGCCTCCCACTGTGGGCTCTCACTACTACTCACCCACTGAGTGCCTGGCACCTCCAGCTCTCGCTTCTTTACTGGGTACGGCATCTTCCTCGAGTTGCCGCCATCTTCCAGCAGCTGCAACTGTACACACAGAGAGGAAAGCATCTCTTAATAACTTTATTTACTGCTTTAGTGATGTGCTCCTTCTGCTATTCCCACATTATGGCTGCACTGACTGGAACATATGTTAATTTCAACACACACTGTTGCCATACTGAGCCTCTAATCAATCTCAGAAGACATTACAAAGAAACAGAAAGCCACATTCATGGTCTGTCTAAAAAGGAAACTTTTAGACAGTGTCAATTAGCACACAACTTTCATGGAATATGCTTGTACATACCACTTCAAAGGAGTGATGCCTTCTTAATGAATGACATTTTAAAAAATGTCATTAATACAGTATGAAAATAACACCATAAAACAACCTGTCATATTGTTCATTAGATTTATTTTCATTTTTTATATGGTGAATTTTCGACATGGAACAATATGCACCTTCAGCACTGGAGAGTTTTAACAGCAGCTTTCAGTGAGAAACTATGTGCTTGGCTGTGGAAATAGGTACTCCGTGGGACACCACATTGTCCTGCTGATGCATAGGCTTCCAAAGGGCAGTTATTTCAATAAATTATACATGCAGTGAGACACAGAAGAGGAATGTTGGAATTATAACAATTCTCTCTTTTATACTGAATGAATGAAAGTGGTCTTTTAGGGTGTGTGTGTGTGTGTGTGTGTGTGTGTGTGTGTGTGTGTGTGTGTTTTTTATGACTTAAAAAACAACAACAACAACAACAACAACAACTACTACTACTACTACTACTACTACTACTACTACTACTACGATACCAATAATGTCTGCAGGAAGGATGAGTTGGAGAATCTTTGTTATCCTTCCAAACTCTGTGTCAGACATTTAAAAATCATATAAAGGGCTGCCATGCTCCAATGTATTTACATCACAGATGAAAATGGTAAAATAAGTCCAAGCTATAACCACACCTGTAAATTACTAATAAAGTACTTTTATCAACTCTTGAACTGTAAACAACTAAATTGTTCCATCATCTTTCGGGCGTGCACTTGGGACAGCGACAATTCTTCTTGTAATATTTCAGCTAGAAACCTCCCAGCAGTCTTCAAGGCGAGTCGGAGACTGAGTTCATAGCATTTGCGCATGCCTATTTATATGGAGAGTCATGTGATACAAAGCTGCTGAGGATTAAAAGCGCATGCGTCAAAGATATCAAAGTCGCCACTACTGCACTAGTCATAGTTAAGATTTATATAGCAAAGATAAACATATAAGCACAGAGTGCAAACAAAATAGTGCTGCTGCGAATCCACCGTGCTAGTAAATAAATAATTAATTTTTAAAAGAGGTAACATCTGTCAGAAGTGAAGATGCAGAAATTCTTTCTGAACGAAGGTGTGAAATAAGTGGTTTCCAAGCATTGTAAAGATGAAATCCTTCGTCATGGTTTAGCAGGTTGTCGGCTAGTTGTATTTCTACAGCTTCCTTAACAACTGAGTCCCAGAAAGATGAAGCAGTAGTTAAAATCTTAACATCTATATAATCCATGGCATGGCCAGTAGAAATGCAATGTTCAGCAACTGCTGATATGTTGGACTGAAGAAGACGTGTGTACCGCTAATGTTCGACGCATCGTTCCTGTACAGTGCACGTGGTAGCCCTATGTAACATTTTCCACTCTCACAAGGGATTTCATAAACTCCCACCTTTTGCAAGAGCAGATCATCCATAACAGATCCCAACAAGGCTGCAGTCTTAGCGGGTGGGCGGAATATCACATCCACTTTATGTTTCTTCAAGATTCTAGCAATTTTAGAAGAAATATCACCCATGTATGGGAGAAAGGCTGTAGATTTCACTTCACTTTCCACTTCCTCATCCTTTTCCTGTGATTTTTTTGCAGTTTTTATTTGCAGGGCTTTCTTAATCTGCTGTTGCGAATAGCCATTTCTCTGAAATATCGCAAGAAGAATTGTTGAGCTGAGGTCATCCAACAATCTTCACAATTTTAAACCCATATCTGAACCAAAACAAATTCAAATAGTTGTTTCTCAGGGCAGCATTCTGGGCCCATTGTTATTTCTAGTTTATATCAATGACATACAGGCTCCAGACAGCCCAGCCAAAATTCTACTATTTGCAGATGACACGAGTATCATAATTAGAGATAAAAAAGAATCACTGTGTACTCCAGCAGAAAAAATGCTCTCATACATACAGTCATGGTTTTATTGAAAAAAGGGCTATCATGCTCCAATGTATTTACATCAGAGACGAAAATGGTAAAATAGGTCTAAGCAATAACCACACATGTAAATTACTAAGAAAGTACTTTGATCAATTCTTGAACTGTAGATAACTGAATTGTTACCTAGAATTTCCAGATATTTGATGAAAACATGGAAGCAGATCTACCACCTACAGCAAACAAACAAACAAACAAACAAAAACCCTGAAAAACAACAAAGCCAGTGGAGAAGAAATAAAATCATCTCAACCATAACTGGTGTCAAGCAGAAATGACAACTAACCTTCAGATTATGTCTGAAGAAATATGGGAAACAAAAGATTTCAGAAGACTGGAAAGTGGCTCCTATCCATCCTGTGCACAAAAAAGTCACAGGCATTATCTAAATAATTGCACAGGTATATATCTGTTGCCAGTGGGCTGTATTATATTTTTAACAATATTACTAAACAAGGTAGAAGTAACACTTGACAGCCATTTGGGAGAATATCAGAGTGGATTTAGAAAGATCGAATCTGGCGCAGAACAGAATTTCAACTTTTAGTCCATACGAATTTTAAGACATAGTTTTAACATTTACAGGTTCTAGAAAAGCATTTGATTGACAGATAAACAGTGGGTAAAGTGACTCGAGAACTTGGCATTACACTAAACTAGCAAACCTTATTCGTGAAACACCCACACACTGAAGCGTAAGTAAAGTTTTGGTGTGAAACACCTAAGGCACTCAAAATAACAGGTGAAATGCAGGGTGACAACATGTTTCCACACCACCTCAACTGCATCTTAGAGGAAATAGTAAGATAATTGAAACAAAAGGCAAAGAACATAAGCTTTCGCAATTAGACTGGAGACTTCAGGAAAAAGAGATACTGAAATTCAGTGTCTAGTATTTGCAAATGATTATGCCATTCTTTATAAAAATATAACAAATTCAGAAATACAAGTCAACTTCTTAGATGGAATACATAACAAAGCAGCTTTAAAAGTTTCTGTAGAAAATTTTTTTAGGACAAACTTAAAATAATGACCCAGAAATCCTAGTAACAGATAATGAACAGATAAAGAGGGTTTATAAATTCAAATATTTGGGTAGAAAGATTCAAGGCAATGGCTTCAAAAATATTTGCTGTAGTCAAAATAGTATGTAAAATGGAGAAAGCGTATGATATAAACATGAACATTTACAACAAGCTGTGTGTGTCTAAAAATTTGAAAATACAGCACTACAGCACAGTAGTAAAACCAGAATGTCTCTATGCAAGTGAATGTTTAATGTTGAATTATGAGTTATACAAACTTCAACTCCTAGAATTAAGAATCATTTGAAAAATACTCAGGCTGTTAGGAAATCCATGAGCAGATTGTTAAGCATCTTTGGGACAAGATGTCAACAACAGGACAGATTCAAGTAGTTAGGAAAGATTTGGAAAGAAATACAAGAAAAAGACCCAGCAGAATGATAGGATTTCAAGAAGAAAGTGTTGCAAATGGAAGCATTCCAAGGCAGGAAGAAGAAGAGGAAGACAGGGTCAGAATGGTCTGAGGAAGAAAAAAGGATCGATAGTGAAGACGAAGGAAACCTGGAAGAAGAACAAAGGAGGAAGCATTGAAATTAGTATGTGGTCATTAGATACCCTAAACAGAAAAACAAAAAGAAGAAGAATGTCTGTGATGTCATTAAAATAAAACATCAATATCAAGGGCCCCACACACTTCCTTGGAGCACATCTACAGTTACATCTACAATGTTCCATACAGTTCTATGCAGTGTCCTATGTACCGATATATCTTCAGCCTTGTCACGAAACTCATTTCATTTGTACATATTTATTATTTAAACCACCCACCATCAATGCATTATGATGTTGGTACATCATTAGAACATTAAATGTTGGGAGCAAAAACAGAGAGACATCTTAAGTGAACACTGTGCACTGTGTTATTGTTACGTATGCAGACGATACCAATAATGTAAGAGTGAGCACACAATGTATGCTTTAAGTCAGCCTTTCCCATCATTGTGTTTTGTGTCGTTGGGGGTATTACATGTGATCTAAGACAAGTTCATATGCCTAATGATCAAAGGATACAGTTGTCTTTTCCACCATTTTTACGAAGTACATTACCTTGTTCTCACTTAATGTGGACACATTCTTTTAGGTAAATTGTCATTTTATGAATATTATGTTGACACAAAGCACTGCTACATTTTAATTTAAAATGGCTAAGTCGCCAAAATGAGAACTGTGGTGTTTCTGAATATGTGGTTTCAATGGTAATGTTTTCACCATGTATGGGGATAACGCCATGGGACAGAGCATGGCAAGGAAAGATTTTCTAATTTAAAGGATGATTGTTTTGAAATTATTGACCTTCCATTTTCAGAAAGACCTTCAGAATTTGATGAAGATCATCTGAATGCATTAATCCACAATGATGCACATCATTGCATTCAAGAACCAGAAAATGTGATGAAGTATGACCATTCCGTCACTGTGCAGCATTTAAATACAAAGGAGAAGGTTCAACAATAAAGCATATGGGTACCACATGCCAAACCATATAAATCAGTGGTTGGCCATATGTACATTACCCTCTTGCTTGTTCTTGATTAGTGGGTGAATACCACTGACCATTTCTAACCTGTATTGTTACTGATAACTAGAAATTTTGTTTTTATGCTAATGTAAGGGAAAGAACGGAAAGGAATGCCTTAGTCCAAACAGAGCAGCAGTGCCACATAGACATTTGAGCATCCACACAAGATAATGTTATGGATATTGTGCAGAGGTCCGGTGTTAGAATATTGCTGCGGGGTGTGGGAGCCTTACCAGGTGGGATTGACAGAGGACATCGAAAGGGTGCAAAAAAGGGCAGCTTGTTTTGTATTATCACGTAATAGGGGAGAGAGCATAGCAGATATCATATGCGAGTGGGGATGGAAGTGATTAAAGCAAAGACGTTTTTCATTGCAACGTGATCTATTTACGAAATATCAATCACCAACTTTCTCTTCTGAATGCGAAAATATTTTGTTGAGACCAATCTACATAGGTAGGAATGATCATCAAAATAAAATAATAGAAATCAGAGCTCCAACAGAAAGGTTTAGGTGTTCATTTTTGCCATGCGCTGTTCAGGAGTGGAATGGTAGAGAGATAGTATGATTGTGGTTGGATGAACACTCTGCCAAGCACTTAAATGTGAATTGCAGAGTAATCATGTAGATGTAGATGTAGGTGACCATGTGGTGTACTACGAGTTGATTGCATGAGGTGTAACTTTCCTGTTGGTATTTATTGTCAACAACAGACATCTTGCAGATATAGTCCCAGAAAAACATCCAGGAAGACTGTGTGAAGTGGTGCTATTCCACAGTAACAGTCACCAGCATTCTGCTAGACTGGCAACAAACACTATAGAACAACTGGGTTGAGAAGTCATTTTGCACCCACCCTTTTCATCTTATCTTGCACCCTCAGATTTCATCTTCTCTGCTCTCTGTTCAATGATCTTGACATACTTCCTTTGGGGTGAAAATACACTTTGAACATGGCTCTTTGCTACAAAACCACATGATTTCTACAGTTGTGGATCCAGAAAGTTATCCCAACAGACTGAAGTGAACAGCGAAACAAATTATATTATTTATGATGATTTAATTCTCCAGTATGTATAGTCTGAGTTTTTTTAACTTGTAGGAAACACTACAGTGTTATGCATCAGCCTGAGACATTCGATTGGCCATGAAAGGGTTAATCTGGAAATAAGCAGTAAAAGGCTAAGCCAGGAATAACATTGTTGCGTTCTGTCCCTCTGCCAACCAGATAAATTGTCATAAACCTGCAGGCAAACTGCGTGAGGAGTTGTGGTGGACAGATTTAATGCAAATGTCATATAGGGGATGGGGTGGCAGAGGGTGTAACATAGGAGGTACAAGTACAGGTACAGGTACAGAGCTAGGCATGGGAAAGGGCAGTATAGGGGTGGCTAGTACTGAGGGAAGAATTGTGAAACTTAAGTTAAGGGGAACTCCAAAATTTTCAAATTAGGGAAGCTGGTATGGGAGTAGAGAGGGCGAGAGGAGTATGAGATGGGTCTCGAGAATGCAGTACACAAGTTGTGAAGCCACCAACAAGTCAGCCACCTTGTATTCAGTAGCATGTTGTCACTGGGTAGTCAATAACACACTTGGCAGGTGGGGGATTGAGAGTAACTGTGGCACCCAGATGGGTCAGGCTAATTCACACATCAGTCAGGTGGCAAAATTCATTACTACTTATCATAGTGTGCCTATTTGTAATGTTTGCTTAACATTACAATGACAAATTTCTAAATGTCAATTTGGTACTTAAAAATTTGTCTTTTTTTCTCTTTGACCACATTTCCCTCACAATCTACCACAGTACACATTTTCAATGCAACTGCACATTTGTAACCAATCTTTCGTAGTTACAATAACACCACCAATTTTCAGTATGAATTATGTATGACATAATTAACATCCAGTGTTAAGTTATAGTATAGAGTTTTTAAAAACTGTTTCACAAAAATTATTTAGCACACCACCAATAGAATATTAATGTCAAAGAAAAAGATGAAAAATAAAGTACTACATAATAAAATATTAAAGTCGAAACTTTAATGTGTAATTAAGCTACTGAAGAAAGCAAATATCTCACCTGCCAACAGCTCCTCCATCCTCAACTTCTGCGGCATCTGCAAAAATATTAAGAAGCTGAATAACTTTACATCAACAGAATTTGAGTGTAAATCAAACATCTTGATATGTGGCAGTGGTTGTCTTCTCACTGCACATGCTCATTTTAATGTCAAGAAGTTGCTAAATTAAAATAGTGATGGAGATTAGGAATCAGGTGCTGTGGCAAGTACATGCATGTGGAATTTTATAAAAGTGAGATTGATGAAAACTGCATAATGATCCAAGTGAAGAACCACAACATATTTTAATTTTAATTGTCTGAATTCATTACAGCTGCCATATACAGCCACTGTCACAGAGAAGGACAAAGGTGCCCACAAAAAGCAAGGCAACATTGGTGTTTGGAGGCTGGTGTAAGGGCACTGCCAGTGCCCGAAATAATGGTACAGCTTAGTTTGCTGGAAAGAACACCCCTCATGAAAGGGGAAAGGAATAACAGACCATTATAAAATTACAGACTGTCACAGTTAGGAGATAGAGAAATTATGTCATGTACAATTCTGATAGTGTCTCCATTGGATTTCAAGTTACTGAGAACCAGCAGATCCCAAAGTGTTGAGCCACAGCAGTTCACGTAGCACACGTCGCAAATGACATGCCATGTAGTGTAGCAGAGTTGTGGCAGCTTACAACTATGTGACTCACTTTCTTTTGTATTAGTAGTGTGATGTTGATAGGAAGCCATAAAGGCCACATGAATACCGAGAATCCTGATCGAAACACTTTAAACTATCTGCAAGTACTGTAATGACTGCATACCTACAAAACTGGAGGACACTGGCCTCAACAATACATTATGATTTTATGAGCTTTGTCTATTTAGGGGTGTACTAACCTGTTCCAGAGTGTTGTTGTGTTAGAGTAATTCTTCATCAAAGTTCATATTTTGGATTCCAACATGCTAATAGCTGCCCCAGAGGTAAGGAGGTTTAATGTGTCGAGGGTATGCCCACAGATACTTAACATGCATGGCCAGCACATAAGTTTTCATTTCAATTGAGTCACACTACCCTGTTAGGGAGCTTCTTACAGATGCAAGCAGTTTGTTCAAGGTACATTGTTGGTTAGGGTTTGGATAGTTATTTTCTATGTATTTTGTGTTTATTAGCACATGCTCAGTTAGCCCCCAAACTACACTGAATAGCTCTTGTTGTTCACACTGCTACAGCAGACTGCAATGTGATTGAAATATAGCACTGTAGGCATCCAAATCGCTATTGATGGCATTCTCCTGTAAAAATGCATCTGTGGCAACTGCCATCAGTGTATCAGCCTCACTGATTTGTACCTGTACACACAGAACAAGTGAGACTTGTGTGTTTCATAGTGAATGACTAGGTGGAAGCTACTTCATACTGTGGACAGTGTTAAGGTGATATGCAGAAAAGTATATCTAATTTACAAAGAAGATAGTGTAGGTGTCTTGAAGTGTACTATGTGACATTGGTAGCAATGATATATGGCATCATAAATCACAAATACTGTAACAGCCTAGTGCATGTTCATAGCAACACTGCAGAGAGCAACAATGACAGCATGAAGAACCAGCATAAAGGTGTGGGAGTTTAAACAATTGGAAAATTTTATATCCAGCAACTAAAGGAACTATACGCCAATTTGGATACACAGCTTAACCAACAAAACTATCATCAACAAGTGTGGTACTCAGTACTGATGACTTAACATCAGGCATTCCTGTCAGGGACTGCTGTTACAACTTTTACAAGAAACTAATGTAACATTTACACAAAATCCAACTGCAGTGCAAATTTGGATTCCTTGACATGCATAAGGCAAGTCCTACATCACTTGGAGGGGAAAGGAAATTTCAAAACTGAAGTCTTTTAAGTAATCTGTAAGAGCACAGTTTGACAGAACTACAGGCAATGCATCATTATCCCATTTTGGTATATTCGAGCATTTAATTGGGAAGCTGTTAGAGCAGTTGCTGTGGACAATTTTGAAGCAACTTTGTATTTTGGCCATGCATATCTCTGTGGTCATGGCTAACAGGGATGGAAGCTGATATGACGACAGCAGCAACACAATGTGACTAATGTGAACACACCCAATAAAGAGGAAACTGCAAATAAGAATTTTTTGTCGAGTAGTGACTTGAGTAAGAGCATAATTGGACTGGGGCAGCCCAACAACTAGGGTCCCAATGGCAGTCAAAACAAAGGAAATACAAGAAATTAAAATGGAAACAAAAAGTGGAAAAATAGGTAAAAACATCTGACTAAACACGTCCACAAATGTCCATAGCTCATTGAGGGGCTACAGCAGTGGTCTGGAATTAGTCCTCTGAAAGTGAACTAAATGGATTTTGGTCCACTCAGCTTGTGTCAGTTGCTAACAGGATGCGGCTTAAATTCCAGCACTGCAGCACCTTTGAGAAACAAGTACTTTTATTCACTCTGTGAAGGCAGTACAGAATTCTCTGACCAGTCATTTTCACAGAAGTTGCTGGTGGTGACTGCACTGAAGTCATTCCATGTGGTACTGTGTTACAATCATTACTGTATGCCTCCTACCAGATTTAAACACATGATAATGAATTTAATAATGGTTACAGAGAGCCAAGGATGCTTGCACAAGGTAGACCAGAGTGGAGAATTGCATCAAACCCCATTCGGACTGACAATAACAACAACAAGAACAACTGCAGTCCATAAACTGGGTGAGTATGAGCCTAACACCAAGTGGTGCTTACTTTACAAACTGATTTTCTGCTACATCAGTTCCATACTGACTTCCCTCCTACCTCCCTCCCACCCACCCTACCTCCCTCCTTTTGCACTGCAGTTCTGCAAGTACGAAATGTCTGAGATGAGTGGCAGTATAGTTACTTCCCACTCACCAAATCTATCACTCTTACTGAAGGGTGCAGTGATGTAAGACAGATTGTGATTTAGTAAGCAAATTGAGTGCACGGTCTTGCTATTGTTAGGTAGCACTGATTGGGACAAATGACCGACAGTCGAGATCAGATGGCCTCTAACAAAGCTGTGTTTAGTCAGGCTGTGGAAGATGCATGGGGAAATTACATGATGCAGTGTCCACAGTTGCATTTTTCCTCCATTACATGAAGGAAGAACAATCTGTGGACAAAGTTCATTGCTGTAGCCCAGGATTCAGACAAGAAATAAACACGTTTTGTCCAACAGAAATTAAATGTCATATTGTTTCTTATTCTACATACAGCATGAGGAAACACATGTACTCCATAAAATAAATGCAGCATACAGACCAATTTCTATATATAAACACCATTTAGAAACTACAAATTATCCTACTGCCCTGTTTTCTTATTTGATCATGAGAGACTTTCCAATTTGTAATTTGCCTGTGTGTGTGTGTGTGTGTGTGTGTGTGTGTGTGTGTGTGTGTGTGTGTGTGTGTGTGTGTGTGTGTGTGAGAGAGAGAGAGAGAGAGAGAGAGAGAGAGAGAGAGAGAGAGAGAGAGAGAGAGAGAGAGAGAGAAGATGTATTTTGCACATTTTTGGCCGAGTCTGATGGGTGGCAATAGAGTGGGAGAGAGATGAATTTGACATAACAAAAAATAGCCCTAAAAAGGGGCACTCTTGGTTTATTCATTTCATGTATGTAGGCAGAGAGCAAGTAAAGAGAATGTAATACTCAAAATATTAAATTAAAATAAATTTATTTCAGGTACAAGGATAATGCCAACTAGAACTAGCTCAAATTTCCTACTCTCATCTTTGATATTTTTCCGTCACCAAGAGATTTTGTGCTGGCTCTCACTGACAGAACACTGCACAGCAGAACAAGGAAAGAAAGTAAAATGTTCTCAGTCCATAACATTTTATCCAGAATGCCCCATTATTTCTGACTTCAGTCATTCACCCTGGCAATGAATCTGTGAGGCATTGGACCCATTTGTCAGAAGAGGCAACCCCACCGAGGCTTCAAAAAAAGCAGTCCAAAAGAGCATCAGCCATAAATGGTGTGTTTCACAGCCAGTTCTCTGTGTGTTCGTGCTACGTACACATACATAATTTCCATTGTGTTCAAGTGAGCAGTCTCTCACAGCCAGTCCATTACATTAATGTCTATCTTGCACAGCTGCAGTTGAATGAGCAGACCTATACACAAGTGAATATTCTTCCTGTAGCATGAGATCCCCTCCACAATATAGCATTCACACTAAATGCAGCACCACTTTCTTCAAAATGTGGGCATACGGCCCTCTACTGAGGAAGCATTCATGCTCCTCTCGGGGGAAACCAACGCCCCCTACGGGGGAAGCCTACGCCCCCTACGGGGGAAACCAACGCCCCCAGGAAACTGACAATCGGCTAGTACTACCTGTTGTCACCACTTATTTGGCATTATGTCTGGACCCTCGCGGCTGCTAAAGTACTGTTTGGTCTTGGTAAGACAACTTATCTGTGAAAAGTACATTTTTACACATTGCATTCAGATGGAGCTCTGTGGCTGCCAGCCAGTGTAACACATTTCCTCACCGAGTTCCTGTTTTATAGTGGATCATTGTGCGTGCAGTACAGCTTTCCTTGGCCCTCAGTGAACTGCATCATTGGAAGTGGGAAGTTGGTCACTCACTACAACTACTTCGTATCTAGGGGAGGGATTAGTTGGCTCTTACAGGCAAGCTATGTGTTATCCTGCTGTGTGCTCAGTATCTTGAGCCACGCATTCTGCTGATAGTGCCTCCTTCAACAAATTTCTTTAAAATTCTGTTTACAGTAGGGGTAGACTTCTGACATTCCAAAGATTCATCAATCACACAGGTTGATATTTTATCCAAAGTTCCCAATACTCAGGCAACTTCCATTCCCATAGTCACCCTTGGGGGTGAATTTGTATAGCTTTAAAAATGCACGTTACTACCCCTTAATATTTGTCATGTCAACACAGGATACATAGAAATTCACGACTCTGCCAGATATGTGACAAGCATGGATGGAAAGCCAAATCATCTGCATACTGCAGACGTTTGCTGAACCCTGCACAGCTTACACTGAGGACAAGCCACATATTTGAACAAAATGTCCTTAAACATTTTTGCCATTTATCAGCATGACAAGAGAGAAATCAGCATTTGACTAATATGCCATTTCTGATGACTAACACCTCTGACAATACCTCAGTTACAGTCATCCACTCACAAGCAGCACCACAGGAACATCACAGTCAAGCAAAATTTAATGGTTTGAGTTGGAGCCAGGACATGGGTAACAACAACCAAAGGTGTATTCATTTATTTCTTATGTCTGTTACTTGTAATTAGGGTCTCAGTGATGTTCTAAGACCTTCCATGACATCTTCCAGTGATCTGTGCTGGCTGGGCTGTTTTGAGGGAAGAGACCAAACTGCGAGGTCATCGGTCTCATCAGTTTAGGGAAGGATGGGGAAGGAAGTCAGCCGTGCCCTTTCATAGGAACCATCTCGTCATTTGCCTGGAGTGATTTAGGGAAATCGCACTGATCTGTGCCCGCAACTATTGTTGCTATGATGGTCTAACACAAGACTGCAACTCACCTCACCATCATCTTCCTTATCTTCCCCTTCTACCTGTTCCCTTTTTCAAGCACGATATGCAGTACACTAGGACTCCCATACAAGACAAACATTGTGTGATGAAAACCTGAATAGTATTGTAAACCCCGTGAAGAAATTTTATCTCTTTTTGCTGTAGAAATGTTTGTGGAAGTGCACTTCACAATGTTGATATTGTGCTGGACTATATACAAGCACTGTAATGGAAAGTGAAGTTATACTTTGGCACATGTGACAGATGAGATCTGATGGAATATGATCAAATGTTTTGTTGCAACACTTGGCTTACCTAGGCCTGCAACTGGATGATACTGTGAATCTTTAGTTTTACTGTTTCTATTCTTTGCCATGAGGTCTGGTTTGTGTTCAAATAATTATATCAAACTTGGCACCCATTCTACATCTACATCAGTAAAGGCACATAAGTGAGTACTTAAGATGCCAGCATCCGAGTTCAAATGCATCTGGAAGCTTTTAATTGTTGGCATTCTTTTTTCTGGTAGTTCATAATAGATCTAATAGATCATAGTTAATATTCTCTGACAAGTAGCTGACCCAGTAATGTTGATAACTAATTTGATAATGCTGCCTGCCCATTCATTAGAGCTTTAATGGCTGTATGTAGGTGCAAAAGTACATCATTATTTGTTCACACTTTGTCAAAGTACTCTGGGAAATTTTAACCACTGCTTTAAACATTTAAGGATGGTAAGTATTAAGTGTGGTTGTAGTAGTGTGTAATATTTCTTATCATGAACTGTTAAAGGTATCATGTTTCATTCTGTCTTTTAAGAAGAGCTCTTCAAATGTTGCTTTTGTTGTTGGTTATTTTCTCTATCATAAAACATTATAACTTTCATGACTTTAGCTACAGGTAGTTTAATAAATGTATCTGAAACAGAGTGAAGCCCATACGCAACAAGAGCAGCTATTTCATTACTCAGACACTCAATTCCATTATTTGCATAAATGTCCAAAACATCTGTCTCTCTTTCTAGTGAATTTGCAAAAACAATTAAAAAATGGAAATGTGTAGCTTTGAACTCTGCACCTTCAGGTTACCATGCAATGCTTCTATCATTTCACCATGGAGAATGGATTTGGGAAGAGCAGGTAATTTTGAGGCCTTAACCTTCATTCCAAAACATGCAGAGATGTATTTTCAAGCTGCAAAATGAAGAATACGAGTGGCAGTGGAATACAAAAAACTTGTTGGTAAAACTGGTCTTCCATTCTTAGTTGCTTGAATGGTAGACAGTGAGCACTTAGAATCTGAATGCCAATAAATATACTAAGGCTAAGAGTGTGCTTATGTCAGTGATTTGAACCTTCTGAGAGTCAGGTCTATAACCTATGCAGTTAAGTAAGCGATCACTTGCATATGGGGCATACATGAATACTGAGTATCAGACACCTCACATTTACCACACCAATGACACTCATCTCCCCGAGATCAATCCCTGGTCTGGTTTTTATGGCACTATTGCCAAATGGTCTGATCTTTTCTGGCTTTTGTCTAATAAGGCACAATTGTTTATTTGCTGATGAGTGTACACTGACCCCTACCTCAGCACCTCAATGCCTCCAGCCATCACAATTCTTCAGAAATGAATTTAACAATACCATGGAAGGCACAGAGGCATGACAAAAAAAAAAAAAAAAAAAACTGTAAGAAAGTGAGCTCTCAGTGAACAAGGCCTCTGTTATATATAGATAACATACACTCACATACTCACGCAAATGCAACTCTCACACACGTGATCACACTCTCTGGCAGCTGAAGCCAGGCTGCGAGCAGTTGCACATGATGAGACAGGCAATCATGTGGGGGTAAGGAGGAGGCTGGGACAGGGTGTGGGAGGGTAACAGGGTAGGGGTGGGCAACAGTAGACTGCTGGAGATGACCTGCAGGAGACAGGACATAATAAGGTTAAAGGCAATAGCAAAGAGGGTCACACTCAAAACAGTACCCTGAGGCACACCAACTTCCTGGTAAAGGTGTCTGTTAAGGCAGTACCAACATTCCTTGAAAAATCAATACTTTAAAAATACCTGAAGGACATGGGGCATGTGGCCTCAGAAGTGCCACATGTAGAGAGATCAAGAATACCCATCCTTCAGAAGGTGTTTCAGGCTTTCTGCAAATTTAAAAACACTGGCAGTGTCTGATATATCCACAGAAAACCATTCGCGACACACGTTGACAAAGTGATGAGATGGTCAGCTGCAGGACGGCCTGATCAAAATCCGCACAGTACAGTGGTCAGTGAATTGCCACACTAGTCACTATACCAGCCAGGCATGAATTACATGTTTCATCAGTTTGCAAACACAGCTTGTGGGAGAAATGGGGCAGTAACTAGAAGGAAGGTATTTTTCCGTACTGGGCTTGGGTATGGGTATGGGAATGACAGTGTCTTTATGCTGGCATCTGGCAAACGGCGCCCTCTGCCCAGATGCAGTTGTACATAAGAAAGAGCAAGTGCTTGCCCACAAAAGAAAGGTTTAGGAACATCTGAATGCAAACATCGTCCAGCACTGTGTTGGAGGATCGATAGGAAGTGAGAGCAAGTTCTCGCCCCCTCATACTAAAGGCAGCTTGTAGCACTCGCTAATCTGCCAAAATAAGGGTACTACCCAAGCCTCCTCCACTTGTTTCTGGTGGAGGAAGGCAGAATGATAGTGGGTGGAGCTTGAAATCTCCGCAGAATAGCAGCCCAATGGATCTTGGTCCTGCAGGGCCCATACAACAGATGAGGTAGTGGAAATGTTAGAAGAACTAGTTAAGGAAATCTAGCTAGATTTTTGCTATCCTGAAGGGTGCAACGACACTGTGCATGCAACTGTTCATAATGAATGCAGTTTGCCATCATAGAATGATGGTTAAAAACATGGAGAACACATCTCTGCATGTGAGTTGAGTCACAACACAGCTCAGTCGATCAAGGCACTGGGACATGGCACAGTAAAGATGAAGGGCGAGAATGGAATATTGTGTGGTGGTAATGATGGCATTTGTAAGATATTCTACCTGGCCATCACAACTGGAGAAATTATGTTACTCAAAGGGTGCCAGGGAACAGTAAATCTCGAGTCATCCCTAGAAAGTTGCCTTTTGGGTGTGCATATATGTGGGGTAGGAGTCAGAAAATGGATAGCAAATGGTAAATGGTTGCTCGAGTATGTACTAGAGACGTTGATGAGATGATGGGCAAATTGGGCAGTGCAGGAGATTTCCAGATATGGGTAGGAGTGCATGTAGTATAAAAGGAAGATGGGTACTCCCACGATAAGGCAAATGAGGTTAAGGTGACTGAGAAGTTCAGCCTAGAGAGACCTCTCTGTCAGGTTCTGGGAGATTTCCAAAGGGAATGGTGTGCATTACAGTCAACGAGCAGCAGAAAGGGGTGAGGGAGTTGGCCAGAAAGCTGGATGAAGAGTGTCCATGACACCAAATGACTGAGGGATGTAAACAGTACATATGGAAAAGTTCAGGAGAGGAAGTAAAATGCAGACAGGAATAGCTTCAAGCTGGGTAGTCAGGGAGAAAGGTTGACTTTGAACGTCCTTCCATATGAGCAGCATGACTCCCCTCTCTCCTCCTACGATATGGAATGCCATCCTTGGGGAGAGTTAGTCAAAGCAGACTGGGAAGAAATACAAAAGCTCAAATTAGTCTTGAGGATGCAATTTTGTTTCCTGCAGGCAGAGAACTAGCAGAGGCTGCGATTCCAAGAGCAGCCGCAAGTCATCTTTTTGGATTGAAGGCAACTAATATTCCATTGGAATAATGTCATGATTAGGAAAGAGGAGGAGGAAAGAGATGGAGAGGTGGCACCTCAGCGGCCATTCCTGTGTTACATTCTTGACTGCATTTACATAAACTTATGGCTCCTCTTTTTTGGTTTCTTAAACATTTTATTTTATCTGACACATTCCTGACCTTTAAGATTTGTGCCACATATTGGTCCTAAACAACAAGATGTATGAAAAAGAAACCACTTACTGGATAAAGGACTGTTTGCCATGGTCATGGGAGCTGGAAGTAAGTCAATGCAAGATCTGAAAGATCACAAGAATGATCATTCAATTCTGTTAAATGTACCAGAGACCTATATTAATGTTACTGAAAGCAAATCCCTAACAACAAAAGTAACTAAACAGTTACTTTGAAATCACTCTGCACAATTTGTGATGCACGTGCTTAAGTACACTAAGGTAGTTTTATTGAATTACTAATCAACATCTGTCAAACACAACAAACACTATGACAAGTATACCTCTCAAAGTAGTTTACTTGGTAGTTATTTCACAAGCAGGAAAGTATTTTCAGAAGAGTTTAGGAAGTATGACAGGTCATGAATGTATGGAGGAGAATGAGTCTGATATCATTCTAGAAAGGTATTTTGAAACGTGTTTGCGATTCCGAGTACCTGTCATTTCGGTTTGTGATATTTGCTCAAAAATGGAGAAATCTCAGTTCCCAACTGCAGTCAGTAAGCATTTTAGACAACAGTAAGTGGTAAGTGTCGATTTTAAGGAATATTTATTGTCATGTTTAATGAGTATCAACTATGGTGTAACACATCGCTTTAGTAAAGGTGTACATCTCACAATGTCTATAGTACCGATGAACAATGGTCACCACCACAAAGTGATTTTTTTTTTAATTCAAATGATTGCCTTAGACTTTTATACCCTTCTCTGTTGTGCATAATGTGGTGTCACCGCCAGACACCACACTTGCTAGGTGGTAGCCTTTAAATCGGCCGCGGTCCGGTAGTATACGTCGGACCCACGTGTCGCCACTATCAGTGATTGCAGACCGAGCGCCACCACACGGCAGGTCTAGAGAGACTTCCTAGCACTCGCCCCAACTGTACAACCGTCTTTATAGTGTTGGTTCACTGACAAAATACGCTCTCATTTGCCGAGACGATAGTTTAGCATAGCCTTCAGCTACTTCATTTGCTACGACCTAGCAAGGCGCCCATATCAGTTACTATTGATATTGTGAATCATGTACCATCAAGACAGACGTTCATCATTAATGGATTAAAGTTAAGTATTCCACCAGCTAAGTCAGTTTTTCTAAATTCTAATTTCCTTGTCCTGTTCCAGACATCATGCCAGCCTGCGTGAGTTAAAACGCATGCATTTTGGCCTCCTCTAGTAACACCTGCCAACCACAACACACAAAATCTAGTGGAGATTGATGCAGCATATCTGCAGGGTGGGATAACAATAATTAGTTTATCGTTCTTCACAGTTTATGATGATTTCAGTGTTTTATTCTACACTCCTGGAAATTGAAATAAGAACACCGTGAATTCATTGTCCCAGGAAGGGGAAACTTTATTGACACATTCCTGGGGTCAGATACATCACATGATCACACTGACAGAACCACAGGCACATAGAGACAGGCAACAGAGCATGCACAATGTCGGCACTAGTACTATGTATATCCACCTTTCGCAGCAATGCAGGCTGCTATTCTCCCATGGAGACGATCGTAGAGATGCTGCATGTAGTACTGTGGAACGGCTTGCCATGCCATTTCCACCTGGCGCCTCAGTTGGACCAGCGTTCGTGCTGGACATGCAGACTGCGTGAGACGACGCTTCATCCAGTCCCAAACATGCTCAATGGGGGACAGATCCGGAGATCTTGCTGGCCAGGGTAGTTGACTTACACCTTCTAGAGCACGTTGGGTGGCACGGGATACATGCGGACGTGCAATGTCCTGTTGGAACAGCAAGTTCCCTTGCCGGTCTAGGAATGGTAGAACGATGGGTTCGATGACGGTTTGGATGTACCGTGCACTATTCAGTGTCCCCTCGATGATCACCAGTGGTGTACGGCCAGTGTAGGAGATCGCTCCCCACACCATGATGCCGGGTGTTGGCCCTGTGTGCCTCGCTCGTATGCAGTCCTGATTGTGGCGCTCACCTGCACGGCGCCAAACATGCATACGACCATCATTGGCACCAAGGCAGAAGCGACTCTCATCGCTGAAGACGATACGTCTCCATTCGTCCCTCCATTCACGCCTGTCGCGACATCATTGGAGGCGGGCTGCACGATGTTGGGGCGTGAGCGGAAGACGGCCTAACGGTGTGCGGGACCGTAGCCCAGCTTCATGGAGATGGTTGTGAATGGTCCTCGCCGATACCCCAGGAGCAACAGTGTCCCTAATTTGCTGGGAAGTGGCGGTGCGGTCCCCTACGGCACTGCGTAGGATCCTACGGTCTTGGCGTGCATTCGTGCGTCGCTGCGGTCCGGTCCCAGGTCGACAGGCACATGCACCTTCCGCCGACCATTGGCGACAACATCGATGTACTGTGGAGACCTCACGCCCCACGTGTTGAGCAATTCGGCGGTACGTCCACCCGGCCTCCCGCATGCCCACTATACGCCCTCGCTCAAAGTCCGTCAACTGCACATACGGTTCACGTCCACGCTGTCGCGGCATGCTACCAGTGTTAAAGACTGCGATGGATCTCCGTATGCCACAGCAAACTGGCTGACACTGACGGCGGCGGTGCACAAATGCTGCGCAGCTAGCGCCATTCGACGGCCAACACCGTGGTTCTTGGTGTGTCCGCTGTGCCGCGCGTGTAATCATTGCTTGTACAGCCCTCTCGCAGTGGCCGGAGCAAGTATGGTTGGTCTGACACACCGGTGTCAATGAGTTCTTTTTTCCATTTCCAGGAGTGTATCATGATGATGATGATACCTGGTTAGGGGGCACTCAATGGCGTGGTTATCAGCATGCACACAAATCCCCAAATTTTACATGGTCCAGCCATGCCACTTTCACAAATGATGATGGCAACACAAACAACCAGTCCATGGGTTTATTCCTTGCTGTCTCATTCTTGTTCAGCTATGTGCCTTCCCCCTAGAACTGTCAGCATCATGACAACTGCCATTACATCAGGAGAACGAAGATGAAGTCGAGCTGTCAGTAAGATTCTGTACACTAACCAATGACACATGACTTGACATTAATAATTAAAGAGAGTTACTTGTTTTAAATTAAGAGCCAGTATATGAGTGGTCTTTGAGATATTTTTTGGTTCATTTAGCAAGTAATTTAGACTTGAGATAGCATTTCAGTTAACAGTGCTAAAGAAGTTGCAAAGTTTGTGATGTCAGGAAACAGACTGCCATGGGAGATGCAATGAGACTGAAATGGAGATGAATAGGATATTAATAAAGGAGTTTATTTGATTAAGCAAGTTGGTAGTGTGCAGAGTAGCTCAGAATAGGAGAAAGTATTTTAACGGTTCAAAGCCCTGAGCTGAAGAAATATGTCCTCACCCTGGGAGGAGGACAGGAAGCAGTGTGGGTTTCATTACATGCCACAGAACCAAACTTTATATGCTACTGGTGAAAATCACACTTGCTCTGCCAGTCTCATACGTGCATCCACTACTTTCACTCACCTGAGCGATGGGGCGCGTGCCTTCCTCCTCAGCAGGGCCTGATTGACAAAAAAAGAATTTGCGTGTTAATATAAAAAATTCTTTATCTGCACAAGTAAAACAAACTAGTGATAAACTAAGTGTGTTTCAACATGACCTGATAAAGAACAGAATCAATTGTTTCTATCTTTTAGAAAAAGTACGGATCAGTGTATAATTGAGCATCTAATCTACTCAATTATAAACAACCATCAATATTACCAAGTTCCAGAAAGCCAGAACTTTATTCCGGTTGCACGCTTGCTATCTGAAGACAGGCAGGGACAAATAAATGTTTATTGTCATCATTTCACATAATTATTGATCAAATTTTAAAATCTGCTTAATAAAACATACAATCTTATGTTACACAGTTAACACAGTGTCACGTTTAACATTTAGGAACTGTGTGTAAACTTGTTTATGCACCTTCACTAATTGCATTCATGTACCGACACTATATTCATCCAGTATTTGGCAATGAGAGCACTTAGTGATTTGCAGAAAACTTCACCATAATTTTAAATTATCATCAATTTCTCTCACAGATACCCCACAGAAAGTAATAGCAAAAATGTTTATCACTTACCACATTTTTGCTGTTTGTGCAGTAATAATGCCACATCAAACACATTCAATGTAACACTCCTTTCTTTACTTACAGATGGGTACAAGTAGTGAGGAGAATGAGTGGCAGGTGAGGCAGATTATTTCTCAGGTGGATATTTTGTAGAGGTGAGACAGAAAGAAAATCTGATGCGTATGGGAACAGGATGGATTAGGAGACATAATAGGAATGAGGTGGAAGTGGGTTGTGTAGCATCTGGCTGGTGCTTTACAATCCTGCGTTACGCCACACAACAGAGGTATGTCAGTTGCTGGCATCTTAACAGGCTTGAAACTGAAACTCACCCTCAGTGCAGCGGATCTTGCCAATGACAGACACTGCACGGTTTCCACCCTGGAGCCATGCGACACTGGACAACTTAACAGTATTTCTCCGCTACATAGCCTTTGTAGGGGAATGTACAGTGGCTCACCAGCCAACCCAAGTTCCACACTCGACATCAACTATCTACTTTGGAATGCATGACTATATTAATAAGAATGCGGCCCACAATATTGGCATTGCCAGTGCTACCTACAGCAGTGTTTGTCAGTTGTTACAGACAGAGTGCTCAACTGGAAGCTTCAAGAATAGTTTTCATATTAGTGGCAATCTTTTCATGCATCAGGGCATTCTCTTCCTTGCCTTCATCAGAAAGTTGTTTCATTTGCTTCATGTTGGCATGTACCATCTGTGCCACAATGAAACACTCTTCCTCTTGTCCACTCAGGAACATCTCTCTTCTAGTGCTTTTATAATTCCTTTTTTGTCTCTGGAAGCTTTTTACCAGTGTCCTGTGATCCATTAGGTAGCCTTCATCTCTGTGTTCAAGTGCTTCTGCATAGTGTTTGAACGGTTTTGCTCCGTGTTCAAATGCCTTGTGCCACTTCTTTCTTTCATCCTGGTATCTTTCTGCCTGCACCATTCCACATCATCATCCCTCCTTACTGATGTCTTGGCCCAATTTCTGTATTTTTCTTCCAGGTGTGTGCCTCATGGATGACACTGCCATCTCCTCCATGGGGATGACAGTTCATACTTTTGGCTGCTGTTACAGTCAAAACTTTTCCTCTGAGCACAGCAACATTGGAATCTAGGACATCATCAGTGCAGCTTGCAGTGCTCAGCTTAGCTCATATTAGTGACAACCTTACAGCATATCAGGAGTATTTTTATGTTGCTTGCCCTAGGAAGCTGTTTCACTTGCCCAACATTATCATGTGCCTCCTGTGTTGCAATGATGTTCTAATGTTCATGGCTACCTGAGCACATCTCTCTCCATGTGCATGGATCATCCACATTAGGTGGGACATATGACCACGAGTGTGGGTGGCAGATGGGGCAAGGCAGCTCCCTGCTGGACTCCCTGTAGAGAGGTGAGGCAGAAAGATGAACAGATTGGTCTGGGATCAAACTGTAGTGAAAGTCTTGATGGGAAATATTTTATGAACAAAGGTACTGGCACCAGAGACAAATCTAGTGAACAGGAAGTGATACTGTATTATCAGCCATTCTCTCCAAAAGCATTGACACATACATCCCAAATGCTTCAGTTGTTTTCACTCTACTATACACTCCCAGCACCTTCATTTCAGAGGTGATCAGCTTTCATATGTTATGAAGTAGATCATAGAAACCTTATTTCTGCTGACTGTATTCTTCATAACCACCCTCCCCGTAATTCAAAAGACAGCTCCATAAATAATTGTAAACAACTAATTCCAAGAAACTATTGAGACATTCAAGACAAAATAAGGAAAAGAAAACAAATGTCTCCAGTACGCTATCTCATGAGAAAGAAGAAAAACAGTACATCAAAAGAACAGTATCTGTACATTTGTGGTGGTAGATTTCCAACTACAGTCACGATTTTTATATGATTCTCATTAATAAAGACATGCATTAATTTTAGTTACAAGACACAGACATCAGTTTTCTTCAAGAATGAGTTATCAGTGAAAATACATGTCAAATAGTATATACCTAGCAAATAATGTAACAAAGATAAATATTATCTACACTGTCTTTGCCATCCACAATTAAGCCAAAGATAGGAAGCTCCTTCTACAAAACATACTGTACTCACTTCTGTACCAACAAAGAAAAAACACATTCAAGCATCACCTGTCAGCTTATGGGTTCTAATTGTACATAAACTGAACAACAGATTACAGTACACAATGAAATGGGACATTCCTATGGTTGTGCAGATTCTGTAACAAACATTTTGGCAGGACCTTTATGTCTGATTGAACACAGAAAGGTTAAGGGAGCCCCTGAAAATGTTAGTATCAAATAACTTATGGTAGTGCTGAACGCATCAGCTATAATCATTTATAAACTAGATTCACACCCCAAAATTTCCATTTAAGTTACTACCCTAATAGGTTGTACAAAAAGGTTCAGTTTTGAAATACAAATCATCCTCTGTTTCTTCTACTCACATCATTCATTCATTCATTCATTCATTCATTCATTGGAGTCCCACTGTTTGATTAAGCCTCTTCCCTGGCTTCTCCTGGTATTCTGGTCTCAAGCTACAGGCATTGCAGCTTGTAGTCCATGTAGCCTGATATCCACTCAATGCCTCTCACCAGACTGTCACCTCAATGTTCCCCCCACTCACCTCTCTAGGATAGGAGCATGTAATTGTCTTATCCTATCTGTCACTCACTCCATCACTACATTTGTCACTCATCTCCACTACCTCCCCACTACGTCTCCTACTCCTGCCTGTTCCCTGTCCATTTTTCTGTTTCCTTTTCCCTCCCTGTAATTCTCAGCACACATATTTCCACAGCTATATAGGTAAACTTTGTATTTCTGTAAGTCAGTAAATACTCGCCCCAAATCAAAGTCCTCAATATTCAAAAACATAAATATAATAAAATATATTGTGATTTCTGGATTCTAATTCAATTGTGTATGGTGGACTGACTAAGGGGTTGCAGAAATCGCATAGATAAGATCTATAAACCCACTATCCAATCAAAATACATGGGCACCCTTATGTAATGGGCAACTGAGCATTTTAATTCAATGAGAGGTGGAGCTACTATTATAGGAAGTGAAATGATAATTAAATGGACACCCTAGCTGCAAACAGGCAGTGATGTACTTCATTGGGGAAATGTTGAAAATGTGTGCCCCGACCGGTACTCGAACCCGGGATCTCCTGCTTACATGGCAGACGCTCCATCCATTTAATCATCATTTCATTTCTAGCAAAGCTGCATAGTTATCCATGGCAATTGTTCTTTCGGCAACAGATACTGCCGTCATATATATTATAGGAAGTGGCAGGTAATACTGTTTTGTAGGCAGAATTCATCAGTCAGGGATTTGAGTACACTGAACATGGAATTTTCTTTGCATTACACCTGAATAATTAACACAGGAATGCATTTCAGCCCTTCCAAACTTGCCCAAGTCAGCTGTCAGCGATGTGACAGTTAAGTGAAAATGTGAAGGAACAACCAATGCTACATGAAGTCCAGGCACACACAGTATGCTGATGGACAAGTGCTTCTATCATTGTGGTAGGAAATAGTAAAAACTAGCTTGCAGTTAGCTGCTGCAGTCACTCTTCAGTTTTGAAGTGCAGCTAGGAGTCCGCTAAGGAAATGGCTGTGTACAGGGAGTTAGAAAAACTGGTTAAGTGGCTGAGCAGCTTCTGGAAACAACATTTCTGTTCAACATAAAGTCACACTGACTGTAGCATAAAAACCCATGACTCCTGTTGAGTGGATGAGTGGAAACGAGATTTGGAGTGACAAACAGTGCTATACTCCGTGGGTATCTGACGGAAGAATTTGAATAGAGTGACTACTCAGTGAACATTATCCGCCATTAACTCTACTGCCAACAATGCAGTGCAGAGCAGGCAGTGTAACAATATGCAATTTCTCCTCTTTAACTTGTTCTCCCCTTATTGTACTTCAGGATATGATAAATACAGAAGGGTAAGTACATATTTGACAGTATTGTGTACTATACACAGCACAGGAACAGTTCACAGACAACGACTGATTTGATCAGCTCATCACTTGTACCTCTCATGGATCAGCATTGTTAGGCAAAGGCTTATAACCAGTGGCATTCCTGAAGAAGGCTTGCCTGCCGATGTTCCAACCTGAAAGCAATGGATCATCTTAGGGATTAGTCATAAATGGCATTTTCACTCCATACCCTGTGTCCAATATTTCTACCTTGTCTGGTATCAGCTATCAAGGAAGAATGGGCTGGCATCCACCCACAGAGATTTCGAAATGTCAAAGTGTCCCCAGAAGAGTTCAAGTCCTCATAAAGGAGAACACAAAATCTTAATGTCCACTAATAGGTGTCCAGATACATTTGATTCTCTAGTGTACAGAGGAGGAATGTAAGCCTGCCACAGTGGGCTCTTACTCTTACTCACCAGGTGACTTCGCTGCACCTGCAGTACTGGGTCCAGCCTCTGGTGACTGTAGCTGCTGCTGTTCTGCACTGCCTACTATTGTACACACAGAGAGTAAAATGTCTTTTAAGTACTTTATGCACTGCTTTAGTTAAGGCTGCAATTACATGTAAATTTACTCTTACTCACCAGGTGACTTCACTGCACGTATGTCCTCAGCCCCAGTACTGGTTCCAGGCTCGGGTGTCCGCAGCCGCTGTGGTTCTGCACTGGATACTATTGTACACACAGAGAGGAAAACAACTTTCAAGTACTTTATGTTCACTTTAGTGACATGCTCGTAAATTATGGCTGCAATTTAGGGTAAATTTTTCGTATTTTATCATGGAAAATGATGTACTGAGGCTATAACCAATCTCTGAAGCCATAGTTACAAAAAGAAATCCACATTCATGGCATATAGGAAAAAAAATTTTAAAAAACTTTGGACTGTGTTCACTGGGCGCCATGTTCACAGACTGTGCTTGTACGTACCACTCCAGAGGAGAGATGCACATATCAATGACTTCTTATCAATGAATGCCATTTTGAAAGAAGTTTTGTGTACACATTATGAAAAGAGCAATAGAAAATAACATGTCGAACATAAATGTACAGATATTGTTCATTAGTGTTATTTCTATTTTGTGTGTGGTGACTTACATCAGGGGACAATATGCACCTTCAGCACTGTACAGCTATCGCAGCAGCTTTGGGTGCCAAACTACATGTGTTAAAATAAGTATTCTGTGGAGTCACCACGCTGTCCTGTAAAGCAATAGGCTGCCGAAGGAGTTATTTCAACAACTGATGTATGTTGTGAGACACAGAAGAGGAACCTCAAAATTATTGTGAGTGTCTCTTTTATACTGAATGAAGGTGATCTTTTAGTGTAGTTCATGAGTGTGATGATGAAGGGAATAAATAATTTGTTTAGTCAAAAGCGACATAGTAAGTTATTTATTTAAATGTGATGCTTCAAAGGCATCAATTTTGAATTTTAAAGTAATTATAACAGAGTTTGAGAAGAAGTATAGAAGATAAGGTACAGAATATAATACATCATTGTATTAAATAATTACACCACATGACACCTGACTGCAGTGTTAGGGGACAAACAACATGAAAGGGAAGCTGTGTTGACAGAGGAGTGAGACAAGTGTCAGAGTGCTGCACAACTGAGTAAGCGAGCACAAAATGTGAGATCAGGAGACCACAGCCTAACTTGATAGGCTGAACACACCACCTGTCATAGACATGCACAGAAGTTGTGACTGAGCCTTATACAATGTACAGATATAGTTTAAGTCCTTTTGGTCACACATATTATAAACTTGCCAGTCAGTACTATAGGCAAAATGTCAAAGGTGGTGGTGTATGCATTTATCTAAATCCCAAGCTTAAATTTAAGTTAAGATATGAGGCTAAACCATTAATCATAGAAAAGAAAGTAATTGTTGCAGCAATTTGCAGATCACCATCTGGAGATACTGAAGTCTCTCTTAAGAATTTGGAAGAAATGCTCGACATTTTTCTCAAATGAGAACTCTGCCATAATTCTTTGTGGTGACTTTAATATTAATCTATTGGTCCAGAGTTCAGTAAAATACAAGTTTTTAGACATACTAAAAGCTTCAACTTGTTTCCCCACGTATCAGCTCCCACTAGAACAACAGATTCCAGTGAAAGCCTAATAAATAACATCTCAAATGTGGTCACACATGAAGTTGCAGTTACAAATGTGAATATAGGATTATCAGATCATAATGCACTAACCTTTAATCTCACTGCAACTCCCAAGGAGGGGAAAATAATAAGGAGTACAAACGATTTTTCTCTACTGAAAATTGTAATCGGTTCAAAAATAATGTTAAAAATGTAGTTTGGCCAGAGGTCTTGGCACAAACAAACACAAAAGATGCTTACAATACATTTGCTTCCACTTTTATGGCATACTTTGAAATGTGCTTCCCAAAAAAGCTTTTGAGTTACAGATCATCTGGATCCAAAGGGACCTGGAGTACATCCGGAATTAAAACATCAAGTGAAACCATGATATTACTAAGTTTAAAGTTAAAAACATGCCATGATCAGCAGTTTGTTGAGTATGTGAGAACATACAAACAGACTTACCGCAAAGTAATATCAAAAGCAAAATTATTAAGTAATGATAGATTAATAAGGCAGGCTAGTAACAAGTCCAGAATGATGAGGTAAAAAAAAAAGAAAAAAAATTTGGGTCAAACTAAAGAACAGGAAATCCATCTTAAAAATAATGAAAATATCCCCATAGAAAAAACGCCATGGCAAACAATGTAAACAATTATTTTGTTAATATTCCCCTTACTTTAAGCAACAATTAACAGTGATGTCTCCAATGGTAAATACCAGCATGATGGCAATCCCATCAGAGGAGCATTAAGTTCTAAAAGTCATTAAATGCTTGAAATCCAAATTGTCCTCTGGTTTGGATGATGTACCTGTATCAATAATTAAAAAATTGCTCCACGTGTTGTCGAGCCTATAGTGCACATAGCAAACTTGTCCCTTAGTGAAGAGTTATTTCCGGATAAAATAAAATCTCTAAAGTGATACCTCTACACAAAAATGGTGACAGACATAAAATAGAAAATTACCAACCTATATCTCTCCTCCCATACTTCTCCAAAATACTTGAGGAATTTATGAAAATCAGGGTTACAAAATATCTAGAAAAACAAACTAATAAATAACAGTCAACATGGCACAGTACAGAAACAGCCATATTGCACAGAAATAGTAAGAAATTTTGAGTCAAATAAACAGGTTGTTGGAATTAATCTAGATTTAGCCAAAGCCTTCAATACTGTGAACAATGTAATATTACTAGGGAAACTTGAAGCAATATGCATCAGGGGTACCGTTAAAAATTGGTTTGAATCCTATCTGCAAAACAGGTCACAAGTTGTTGAGCTGAGGTCATCCAAGAATCTTCACAATTTTAAACCCATATCTGAACCAAAACAAATTTAAATAGTTGTTTCTCAGGGCAGCATTCTGGGCCCATTGTTATTTCTAGTTTATATCAATGACATACAGGCTCCAGATAGCCCAGCCAAAATTCTACTATTTGCAGATGACACGAGTATCGTAATTAGTGATAAAAAAGAATCACTGTGTACTACAGCAGAAAAAATGCTCTCATACATACAGTCATGGTTTTATTCAAAAAGGGCTATCATGCTCCGATGTATTTACATCAGAGACGAAAATGGTAAAATAGGTCTAAGCAATAACCACACATGTAAATTACTAAGAAAGTACTTTGATCAATTCTTGAACTGTAGATAACTGAATTGTTACCTAGAATTTCCAGATATTTGATGAAAACATGGAAGCAGATCTACCACCTACAGCAAACAAACAAACAAACAAAAACCCTGAAAAACAACAAAGCCAGTGGAGAAGAAATAAAATCATCTCAACCATAACTGGTGTCAAGCAGAAATGACAACTAACCTTCAGATTATGTCTGAAGAAATATGGGAAACTGAAAATATTCCAGAAGACTGGAAAGTGGCTCCTATCCATCCTGTGCACAAAAAAGTCATAGGCATTATCTAAATAATTGCACAGGTATATATCTGTTGCCAGTGGGCTGTATTATATTTTTAACAATATTACTAAACAAGGTAGAAGTAACACTTGACAGCCATTTGGGAGAATATCAGAGTGGATTTAGAAAGATCGAATCTGGCTCAGAACAGAATTTCAACTTTTAGTCCATACGAATTTTAAGACATAGTTTTAACATTTACAGGTTTCAGAAAAGCATTTGATTGACAGGTAAACAGTGGGTAAAGTGACTCAAGAACTTGGCATTACACTAAACTAGCAAACCTTATTCGTGAAACACCCACGCACTGAAGCATAAATAAAGTTTTGGTGTGAAACACCTACGGCACTCAAAATAACAGGTGAAATGCAGGGTGACAACATGTTTCCACGCCACCTCAACTGCATCTTAGAGGAAATAGTAAGATAATTGAAACAAAAGGCAAAGAACATAAGCTGTCACAATGAGACTGGAGACTTCAGGAAAAAGAGATACTGAAATTCAGTGTCTAATATTTGCAAAAGATTATGCCATTCTTTATAAAAATATAACAAATTCAGAAATACAAATCAACCTCTTAGAAGGAATACCTAACAAAGCAGCTTTAAAAGTTTCTGTAGGAAAAATTTTTTGGGCAAACATAAAAAAATGACCCAGAAATCCTAGTAACAGGTAATGAACTGATAAAGAGGGTTTATAAATTTAAATATTTGGGAGGAAAGATTCAAGGCAATGCCTTCAAAAATATTTGCTGTAGACAAAATAGTATGTAAAATGGAGAAAGCATATGATATAAACATGAACATTTACAACAAGGTGTGTGTGTCTAAAAATTTGAAAATACAGCACTACAGCACAGTAGTAAAACCAGAATGTCTCTATGCAAGTGAATGTTTAATGTTGAATTACGAGTTATACAAACTTCAAGTCCTAGAATTAAGAATCATTTGAAAAATACTCAGGCTACTAGGAAATCCATGAGTATGAATATTAAGAAGTAATGAAGTATATTGCAGCATAGGAAAAACAATTGAAATGCTGCAGAAGAGCTGACTATTATTTTTTGGAAATTTATACAGAGTGGACAGCAACAGGTTAACTAAACACATTGTTTAGCATCTTTGGGACAAGATGTCAACAACAGGACAGATTCAAGTAGTTAGGAAAGATTTGGAAAGAAATACAAGAAAAAGACCCAGCAGAATGATAGGATTTCAAGAAGAAAGTGTTGCAAATGGAAGCATTCCAAGGCAGGAAGAAGAAGAGGAAGACAGGGTCAGAATGGTCTGAGGAAGAAAAAAGGATCGATAGTGAAGACGAAGGAAACCTGGAAGAAGAACAAAGGAGGAAGCATTGAAATTACTATGTGGTCATTAGATACCCCAAACAGAAAAACAAAAAGAAGAAGAATGTCTGTGATGTCATTAATATAAAACATCAATATCAAGGGGCCCACATACTTCCTTGGAGCACATCTACAGTTACATCTACAATGTTCCATACAGTTCTATGCAGTGTCCTATGTACCAATATATCTTCAGCCTTGTCACGAAACTCATTTCATTTGTACATATTTTTTATTTAAACCACCCACCATCAATGCATTATGATGTTGGTACATCATTAGAACATTAAATGTTGGGAGCAAAAACAGAGAGACTTCTTAAGTGAACACTGTGCACTGTGTTATTGTTACTTATGCAGCCAATACCAATAATGTAAGAGTGAGCACACAATGTATGCTTTAAGTCAGCCTTTCCCATCATTGTGTTTTGTGTCGTTGGGGGTATTACATGTGATCTAAGACAAGTTCATATGCCTAATGATCAAAGGATACAGTTGTCTTTTCCACCATTTTTACGAAGTACATTACCTTGTTCTCACTTAATGTGGACACATTCTTTTAGGTAAATTGTCATTCTATGAATATTATGTTGACACAAAGCACTGCTACATTTTAATTTAAAATGGCTAAGTCGGCAAAATGAGAACAGTGGAGTTTATGAATATGTGGTTTCAATGGTAATGTTTTCACCATGTATGGGGATAATGCCATGGGACAGAGCATGGCAAGGAAAGATTTTCTAATTTAAAGGATGATTGTTTTGACATTATTGACCCTCCATTTTCAGAAAGACCTTCAGCATTTGATGAAGATCATCTGGATGCATTAATCCACGATGATGCACATCATTGAACTCAAGAACCAGAAAATGTGATGAAGTATGACCATTCCGTCACTGTGCAGCATTTGAATACAAAGGAGAAGGTTCAACAATAAATCATACGGGTACCACATGCCAAACCATATAAATCAGTGGTTGGCCGTATGTACATTACCCTCTTGCTTGTTCTTGATTAGTGGGTGAATACCACTGACCATTTCTAACCTGTATTGTTACTGATGACTAGAAATTTTGTTTTTATGCTAATGTAAGAGAAAGAACGGAAAGGAATGCTTTAGTCCAAACAGAGCAGCAGTGCCACATAGACATTTGAGCATCCACACAAGATAATGTTATGGATATTGTGCAGAGGTCCGGTGTTAGAATATTGCTACGGGGTGTGGGAGCCTTACCAGGTGGGATTGACGGAGGACATCGAAAGGGTGCAAAAAAGGGCAGCTCGTTTTGTATTATCACGTAATAGGGGAGAGAGTATAGCAGATATGATATGCGAGTTGGGATGGAAGTCATCAAAACAAAGACGTTTTTCATTGCGGCGAGATCTATTTATGAATTTTCAATCACCAACTTTCTCTTCTGAAAGCGAAAATATTTTGTTGAGACCAATCTACATAGGTAGGAATGATCATCAAAATAAAATAAGAGAAATCAGAGCTCCAGCAGAAAGGTTTAGGTGTTCGTTTTTGCCATGCGCTGTTCAGGCGTGGAATGGTAGAGAGATAGTATGATTGTGGTTGGATGAACCCTCAGCCAAGCACTTAAATGTGAATTGCAGAGTAATCATGTAGATGTAGATGTAGGTGACCATGTGGTGTACTACAAGTTGCTTGCATGAGGTGTAACTTTCCTGTTGGTATTTATTGTCAACAACAGACATCTTGCAGATATAGTCCCAGAAAAACATCCAGGAAGACCGTGTGAAGTGGTGCTATTCCACAGTAACAGTCACCAGCATTCTGCTAGACTGGCAACAAACACTATAGAACAACTGGGTTGAGAAGTCATTTTGCACCCACCCTTTTCATCTGATCTTGCACCCTCAGATTTCATCTTCTCTGCTCTCTGTTCAATGATCTTGACATACTTCCTTTGTGGTGAAAATACACTTTGAACATGGCTCTTTGCTACAAAACCACATGATTTCTACAGTTGTGGATCCAGAAAGTTATCCCAACAGACTGAAGTGAACAGCGAAACAAATTATATTATTTATGATGATTTAAGTCTCCAGTATGTATAGTCTGAGTTTTTTTAACTTGTAGGAAACACTACAGTGTTATGCATCAGCCTAAGACGTTCGATTGGCCATGAAAGGGTTAATCTGGAAATAAGCAGTAAAAGGCTAAGCCAGGAATAACATTGTTGCGTTCTGTCCCTCTGCCAACCAGATAAATTGTCATAAACCTGCAGGCCAACTGCGTGAGGAGTTGTGGTGGACAGATTTAATGCAAATGTCATATAGGGGATGGGGTGGCAGAGGGTGTAACATAGGAGGTACAGGTACAGGTACAGGTACAGAGCTAGGCATGGGAAAGGGCAGTGTAGGGGTGGCTAGTACTGAGGGAAGGATTGTGAAACTTAAGTTAAGGGGAACTCCAAAATTTTCAAATTAGGGAAGCTGGTATGGGACTAGAGAGGGCGAGAGGAGTATGAGATGGGTCTCGAGAATGCAGTACACAAGTTGTGAAGCCACCAACAAGTCAGCCACTTTGTACTCAGTAGCATGTTGTCACCGGGTAGTCAATAACACTCTTGGCAGGCGGGGGATTGAGAGTAACTGTGGCACCCAGATGGGTCAGGCTATTTCACACATCAGTCAGGTGGCAAAATTCATTACTACTTATCGTAGTGTGCCTATTTGTAATGTTTGCTTAACATTACAATGACAAATTTCTAAATGTCAATTTGGTACTTAAAAATTTGTCTTTTTTCTCTTTGACCACATTTCCCTCACAATCTACCACAGTACACATTTTCAATGCAACTGCACATTTGTAACCAATCTTTCGTAGTTACAATAACACCGCCAATTTTCAGTATGAATTATGTATGACATAATTAACATCCAGTGTTAAGTTATAGTATAGAGTTTTTAAAAACTGTTTCACAAAAATTATTTAGCACACCACCAATGGAATATTAATGTCAAAGAAAAAGATGAAAAATAAAGTACCACATAATAAAATATTAAAGTCGTAACTTTAATGTGTAATTAAGCTACTGAAGAAAGCAAATATCTCACCTGCCAACAGCTCCTCCATCCTCAACTTCTGCGGCATCTGCAAAAATATTAAGAAGCTGAATAACTTTACATCAACAGAATTTGAGTGTAAATCAAACATCTTGATATGTGGCAGTGGTTGTCTTCTCACTGCACATGCTCATTTTAATGTCAAGAAGTTGCTAAATTAAAATAGTGATGGAGATTAGGAATCAGGTGCTGTGGCAAGTACATGCATGTGGAATTTTATAAAAGTGAGATTGATGAAAACTGCATAATGATCCAAGTGAAGAACCACAACATATTTTAATTTTAATTGTCTGAATTCATTACAGCTGCCATATACAGCCACTGTCACAGAGAAGGACAAAGGTGCCCACAAAAAGCAAGGCAACATTGGTGTTTGGAGGCTGGTGTAAGGGCACTGCCAGTGCCCGAAATAATGGTACAGCTTAGTTTGCTGGAAAGAACACCCCTCCTGAAAGGGGAAAGGAATAACAGACCATTATAAAATTACAGACTGTCACAGTTAGGAGATAGAGAAATTATGTCATGTACAATTCTGATAGTGTCTCCATTGGATTTCAAGTTACTGAGAACCAGCAGATCCCAAAGTGTTGAGCCACAGCAGTTCACGTAGCACACGTCGCAAATGACATGCCATGTAGTGTAGCAGAGTTGTGGCAGCTTACAACCATGTGACTCACTTTCTTTTGTATTAGTAGTGTGATGTTGATAGGAAGCCATAAAGGCCACATGAATACCGAGAATCCTGATCGAAACACTTTAAACTATCTGCAAGTACTGTAATGACTGCATACCTACAAAACTGGAGGACACTGGCCTCAACTATACATTATGATTTTATGAGCTTTGTCTATTTAGGGGTGTACTAACCTGTTCCAGAGTGTTGTTGTGTTAGAGTAATTCTTCATCAAAGTTCATATTTTGGATTCCAACATGCTAATAGCTGCCCCAGAGGTAAGGAGGTTTAATGTGTCGAGGGTATGCCCACAGATACTTAACATGCATGGCCAACACATAAGTTTTCATTTCAATTGAGTCACACTACCCTGTTAGGGAGCTTCTTACAGATGCAAGCAGTTTGTACAAGGTACATTGTTGGTTAGGATTTGGATAGTTATTTTCTATGTATTTTGTGTTTATTAGCACATGCTCAGTTAGCCCCCAAACTACACTGAATAGCTCTTGTTGTTCACACTGCTACAGCAGACTGCAATGTGATTGAAATATAGCACTGTAGGCATCCAAATCGCTATTGATGGCATTCTCCTGTAAAAATGCATCAGTGGCAACTGGCATCAGTGTATCAGCCTCACTGATTTGTACCTGTACACACAGAACAAGTGAGACTTGTGTGTTTCATAGTGAATGACTAGGTGGAAGCCACTTCATACTGTGGACAGTGTTAAGGTGATATGCAGAAAAGTATATCTAATTTACAAAGAAGATAGTGTAGGTGTCTTGAAGTGTACTATGTGACATTGGTAGCAATGATATATGGCATCATAAATCACAAATACTGTAACAGCCTAGCACATGTTCATAGCAACACTGCAGAGAGCAACAATGAGAGCATGAAGAACCAGCATAAGGTGTGGGAGTTTAAACAATTGGAAAATTTTATATCCAGCAACTAAAGGAACTATATGCCAATTTGGATACACAGCTTAACCAACAAAACTATCATCAACAAGTGTGGTACTCAGTACTGATGACTTAACATCAGGCATTCCTGTCAGGGACTGCTGTTACAACTTTTACAAGAAACTAATGTAACATTTACACAAAATCCAACTGCAGTGCAAATTTGGATTCCTTGACATGCATAAGGCAAGTCCTACATCACTTGGAGGGGAAAGGAAATTTCAAAACGGAAGTCTTAAGTAATCTGTAAGAGCACAGTTTGACAGAACTACAGGCAATGCATCATTATCCCATTTTGGTATATTCGAGCATTTAATTGGGAAGCTGTTAGAGCAGTTGCTGTGGACAATTTTGAAGCAACTTTGTATTTTGGCCATGCATATCTCTGTGGTCATTGCTAACAGGGATGGAAGCTGATATTATGACAGCAGCAACACAATGTGACTAATGTGAACACACCCAATAAAGAGGAAACTGCAAATAAGAATTTTTTGTCGAGTAGTGACTTGAGTAAGAGCATAATTGGACTGGGGCAGCCCAACAACTAGGGTCCTAATGGCAGTCAAAACAAAGGAAATACAAAAAATTAAAATGGAAACAAAAAGCGGAAAAATAGGTAAAAACATCTGACTAAACACGTCCACAAATGTCCATAGCTCATTGAGGGGCTACAGCAGTGGTCTGGAATTAGTCCTCTGAAAGTGAACTAAATGGATTTTGGTCCACTCAGCTTGTGTCAGTTGCTAACAGGATGCGGCTTAAATTCCAGCACTGCAGCACCTTTGAGAAACAAGTACTTTTATTCACTCTGTGAAGGCAGTACAGAATTCTCTGACCAGTCATTTTCACAGAAGTTGCTGGTGGTGACTGCACTGAAGTCATTCCATGTGGTACTGTGTTACAATCATTACTGTATGCCTCCTACCAGATTTAAACACATGATAATGAATTTAATAATGGTTACAGAGAGCCAAGGATGCTTGCACAAGGTAGACCAGAGTGGAGAACTGCATCAAACCCCATTCGGACTGACAATAACAACAACAAGAACAACTGCAGTCCATAAACTGGGTGAGTATGAGCCTAACACCAAGTGGTGCTTACTTTACAAACTGATTTTCTGCTACATCAGTTCCATACTGACTTCCCTCCTACCTCCCTCCCACCCACCCTACCTCCCTCCTTTTGCACTGCAGTTCTGCAAGTACGAAATGTCTGAGATGAGTGGCAGTATAGTTACTTCCCACTCACCAAATCTATCACTCTTACTGAAGGGTGCAGTGATGTAAGACAGATTGTGATTTAGTAAGCAAATTGAGTGCACGGTCTTGCTATTGTTAGGTAGCACTGATTGGGACAAATGACCGACAGTCGAGATCAGATGGCCTCTAACAAAGCTGTGTTTAGTCAGGCTGTGGAGGATGCATGGGGAAATTACATGATGCAGTGTCCACAGTTGCATTTTTCCTCCATTACATGAAGGAAGAACAATCTGTGGACAAAGTTCATTGCTGTAGCCCAGGATTCAGACAAGAAATAAACACGTTTTGTCCAACAGAAATTAAATGTCATATTGTTTCTTATTCTACATACAGCATGAGGAAACACATGTACTCCATCAAATAAATGAAGCATACAGACCAATTTCTATATATAAACACCATTTAGAAACTACAAATTATCCTACTGCCCTGTTTTCTTATTTGATCATGAGAGACTTTCCAATTTGTAATTTGCCTGTGTGTGTGTGTGTGTGTGTGTGTGTGTGTGTGTGTGTGTGTGTGTGTGTGTGTGAGAGAGAGAGAGAGAGTGAGAGTGAGAGTGAGAGTGAGAGTGAGAGTGAGAGTGAGAGTGAGAGTGAGAGTGAGAGAGAGAGTGAGAGAGAGAGTGAGAGAGAGAGTGAGAGAGAGAGTGAGAGAGAGAGTGAGAGAGAGAGTGAGAGTGAGAGTGAGAGTGAGAGTGAGAGAGAGAGAGAGAGTGAGAGAGAGAGAGAGAGAGAGAGAGAGAGTGAGAGTGAGAGTGAGAGTGAGAGTGAGAGTGAGAGTCAGAGAGAGAGAGAGAGACAGAGAAGATGTATTTTGCACATTTTTGGCCGAGTCTGATGGGTGGCAATAGAGTGGGAGACAGATGAATTTGACATAACAAAAAGTAGCCCTAAAAAGGGGCACTCTTGGTTTATTCATTTCATGTATGTAGGCAGAGAGCAAGTAAAGAGAATGTAATACTCAAAATATTAAATTAAAATAAATTTATTTCAGGTACAAGGATAATGCCAACTAGAACTAGCTCAAATTTCCTTCTCTCATCTTTGATATTTTTCCGTCACCAAGAGATTTTGTGCTGGCTCTCACTGACAGAACACTGCACAGCAGAACAAGGAAAGAAAGTAAAATGTTCTCAGTCCATAACATTTTATCCAGTATGCCTCATTATTTCTGACTTCAGTCATGCACCCTGGCACTGACTCTGTGAGGCATTGGACCCATTTGTCAGAAGAAACAACCCCACCGAGGCTTCAAAAAAAGCAGTCCAAAAGAGCATCAGCTATAAATGGTGTGTTTCACAGCCAGTTCTCTGTGTGTTCGTGCTACTTACAGACACATAATTTCCATTGTGTTCAAGTGAGCAGTCTCTCACAGCCAGTCGATTACATTAATGTCTATCTTGGACAGCTGCAGTTGAATGGGCAGACCTATACACAAGTGAATATTCCTCCTGTAGCATGAATTCCCCTCCACAATATAGCATTCACACTAAATGCAGCACCACTTTCTTCAAAATGTGGGCATACGGCCTGCTGCTGTGTAAGCATTCCACGCCCCCGGGGGGGAACCGACGCCCCCGGCGGGGAAACCGACGCCCCCGGCGGGGAAACCGACGCCCCCGGCGGGGAAACCGACGCCCCCGGCGGGGAAACCGACGCCCCCGGCGGGGAAACCGACGCCCCCGGCGGGGAAACCGACGCCCCCGGCGGGGAAACCGACGCCCCCGGCGGGGAAACCGACGCCCCCGGCGGGGAAACCGACGCCCCCGGCGGGGAAACCGACGCCCCCGGCGGGGAAACCGACGCCCCCGGCGGGGAAACCGACGCCCCCGGCGGCGGGGAAACCGACGCCCCCGGCGGGGAAACCGACGCCCCCGGCGGGGAAACCGACAATCGGCTAGTACTACCTGTTGTCACCACTTATTTGCCATTATGTCAGGACCCTCGCGGCTGCTAAACTACTGTTTGGTCTTGGTAAGACAACTTATCTGTGAAAAAATACATTTTTTCACATTGCATTCTGATGTAGCTCTGTGGCTGCCAGCCAGTGTAACATTTCCTAACTGAGTTCCTGTTTTATAGTGGATCATTGTGCGTGCAGTACAGCTTTCCTTGGCCCTCAACTAACTGCATCATTGGAACTGGGAAGTTGGTCACTCACTACAACTGCTTCGTATCTAGGGGAGGGATTAGTTGGCTCTTACAGGCAAGGTATGTGTTATCCTGCTGTGTGCTCAGTGTCTTGAGCCAGGCATTCTGCTGATAGTGCCTCCTTCAACAAAATTCTTTAAAATTCTGTTTACAGTAGGGGTAGACTTCTGACATTCCAAAGATTCATCAATCACACAGGTTGATATTTTATCCAAAGTTCCCAAAACTCAGGCAACTTCCACTCCCATAGTCACCCTTGGGGTGAATTTGCATAGCTTTAAAAATGCACGTCACTACCCCTTAATATTTGTCATGTCAACACAGGATACATAGAAATTCACGACTCTGCCAGATATGTGACAAGCATGGATGGAAAGCCAAATTATCTGCATACTGCAGACGTTTGCTTAACCTTGCACAGCTTACACTGAGGACAGGCCACATATTTGAACAAAATTTCCTTAAACATTTTTGCCATTTATCAGCATGACAAGAGAGAAACCAGCATTGGACTAATATGCCATTTCTGATGACTAACACCTCTGACAATACCTCAGTTACAGTCATCCACTCACAAGCAGCACCACAGGAATATCACAGTCAAGCAAACATTAATGGTTTGAGATGGAGCCAGGGCATGGGTAACGACAACCAAAGGTGTATTCATTTATTTCTTATGTCTGTTACTTGTAATTAGGGTCTCAGTGATGTTCTAAGGCCTTCCATGACATCTTCCACTGATCTGTGCCCGCAACTATTGTTGCTATGATGGTCTAACACAAGATTGCAACTCACCTCGCCATCATCTTCCTTATCTTCCCTTTCTCCCTGTTCCCTTTTTCAAGCACGATATGCAGTACACTAGGACTCCCATACATTGTGTGATGAAAACCTGAATAGTATTGTAAACCCCGTGAAGAGATTTTATCTCTTTTTGCTGTAGAAATGTTTGTGGAAGCGCACTTCACAATGTTGATATTGTGCTGGACTATACACAAGCACTGTAATGGAAAGTGAAGTTACAGTTTGGCACATGTGACAGATGAGATCTGATGGAATATGATCAAATGTTTTGTTGCAACACTTGGCTTACCTAGGCCTGCAACTGGATGATACTGTGAATCATTAGTTTTACTGTTTCTATTCTTTGACATGAGGTCTGGTTTGTGTTCAAATAATTATATCAAACTTGGCACCCATTCTACATCTACATCAGTAAAGGCACATAAGTGAGTACTTAAGATGCCAGCATCCGAGTTCAAATGCATCTGGAAGCTTTTAATTGTTGGCATTCTTTTTTCTGGTAGTTCATAATAGATCTAATAGATTATAGTTAATATTCTCTGACAAGTAGCTGACCCAGTAATGTTGATAACTAATTTGATAATGCTGCCTGCCCATTCATTAGAGCTTTAATGGCTGTATGTAGATGCAAAAGTACATCATTATTTGTTCACACTTTGTCAAAGTACTCTGGGAAATTTTAACCACTGCTTTAAACATTTAAGGATGGTAAGTATTAAGTGTGGTTGTAGTAGTGTGTAATATTTCTTATCATGAACTGTTAAAGGTATCATGTTTCATTCTGTCTTTTAAGAAGAGCTCTTCAAATATTGCTTTTGTTGTTGGTTATTTTCTCTATCATAAAACATTATAACTTTCATGACTTTAGCTACAGGTAGTTTAATAAATGTATCCGAAACAGAGTGAAGCCCATACACAACAAGAGCAGCTATTTCATTACTCAGACACTCAATTCCATTATTTGCATAAATGTCCAAAACATCTGTCTCTCTTTCTAGTGAATTCGCAAAAACAATTAAAAAATGGAAATGTGTAGCTTTGAACTCTGCACCTTCAGGTTACCGTGCAATGCTTCTATCATTTCACCATGGAGAATGGATTTGGGAAGAGCAGGTAATTTTGAGGCCTTAACCTTCATTCTAAAACATGCAGAGATATATTTTCAAGCTGCAAAATGGAGAATATGAGTGGCAGTGGAAAACAAAAAACTTTTTGGTAAAACTGGTCTTCCATTCTTTGTTGCTTGAATGGTAGACAGTGAGCACTTAGAATCTGAATGCCAATAAATATACTAAGGCTAAGAGTGTGCTTATGTCAGTGATTTGAACCTTCCGAGAGTCAGGTCCATAACCTATGCAGTTAAGTAAGCGATCACTAGCATGAATACTGAGTTAGTATCAGACACCTCACATTTACCACACCAATGACACTCATCTCCCCGAGATCAATCCCTGGTCTGGTTTTTATGGCACTATTGCCAAATGGTCTGATCTTTCCAGGCTTTTGTCTAATAAGGCACAATTGTTTGTTTGCTGATGAGTGTACACTGACCCCTACCTCAGCACCTCAATGCCTCGAGCCATCACAATTCTTCGGAAATGAATTTAACAATACCATGGAAGGCACAGAGGCATGACAAAAAAAAAAAAAAAAAAAAAATGTAAGAAAGTGAGCTCTCAGTGAACAAGGCCTCTGTTATATATAGATAACATACACTCACATACTCACGCAAATGCAACTCTCACACACGTGATCACACTCTCTGGCAGCTGAAGCCAGGCTGCGAGCAGTTGCACATGATGAGACAGGCAATCATGTGGGGGTAAGGAGGAGGCTGGGACAAGGTGTGGGAGGGTAACAGGGTAGAGGTGAGCAACAGTAGATTGCTGGAGATGACCTGCAGGAGACAGGACATAATAAGGTTAAAGGCAATAGCAAAGAGGGTCACACTCAAAACAGTACCCTGAGGCACACCAACTTCCTGGTAAAGGTGTCTGACAAGGCAGTACCAACATTCCTTGAAAAATCAATACTTTAAAAATACCTGAAGGACATGGGGCATGTGGCCTCAGAAGTGCCACATGTAGAGAGATCAGGAATACCCATCCTTCAGAAGGTGTTTCAGGCATTCTGCAAATTTAAAAACACTGGCAGTGTCTGATATATCCACAGAAAACCATTAGCGACACACGTTGACAAAGTGATGAGATGGTCAGCTGCAGGACGGCCTGATCAAAATCCGCACAGGACAGTGGTCAGTGAATTGCCACACTAGCCACTATACCAGCCAGGCATGAATTACATGTTTCATCAGTTTGCAAACACAGCTTGTGGGAGAAATGGGGCAGTAACTAGAAGGAAGGTATTTTTCCGTACTGGGCTTGGGTATGGGTATGGGAATGACAGTGTCTTTATGCTGGCATCTGGCAAACGGCGCCCTCTGCCCAGATGCAGTTGTACATAAGAAAGAGCAAGTGCTTGCCCACAAAAGAAAGGTTTAGCAACATCTGAATGCAAACATCGTCCAGCACTGTGTTGGAGGATCGATAGGAAGTGAGAGCAAGTTCTCGCCCCCTCATACTAAAGGCAGCTTGTAGCACTCGCTAATCTGCCAAAATAAGGGTACTACCCAAGCCTCCTCCACTTGTTTCTGGTGGAGGAAGGCAGAATGATAGTGGGTGGAGCTTGAAATCTCCGCAGAATAGCAGCCCAATGGATCTTGGTCCTGCAGGGCCCATACAACAGATGAGGTAGTGGAACTGTTAGAAGAACTAGTTAAGGAAATCTAGCTAGATTTTTGCTATCCTGAAGGGTGCAACGACACTGTGCATGCAACTGTTCATAATGAATGCAGTTTGCCATCATAGAATGATGGTTAAAAACATGGAGAACACATCTCTGCATGTGAGTTGAGTCACAACACAGCTCAGTCGATCAAGGCACTGGGACATGGCACAGTAAAGATGAAGGGCGAGAATGGAATATTGTGTGGTGGTAATGATGGCATTTGTAAGATATTCTACCTGGCCATCACAACTGGAGAAATTATGTTACTCAAAGGGTGCCAGGGAACAGTAAATCTCGAGTCATCCCTAGAAAGTTGCCTTTTGGGTGTGCATATATGTGGGGTAGGAGTCAGAAAATGGATAGCAAATGGTAAATGGTTGCTCGAGTATGTACTAGAGACGGTGATGAGATGATGGGCAAATTGGGCAGTGCAGGAGATTTCCAGATATGGGTAGGAGTGCATGTAGTATAAAAGGAAGATGGGTTCTCCCACGATAAGGCAAATGAGGTTAAGGTGACAGAAGTTCAGCCTAGAGGGCACCTCTCTGTCAGGTTCTGGGAGATTTCCAAAGAGAATGGTGTGCATTACAGTCAACGAGCAGCAGAAAGGGGTGAGGGAGTTGGCCAGTAAGCTGGATGAAGAGTGTCCATGACACAGAATGACTGAGGGATGTAAACAGTACATATGGAAAAGTTCAGGAGAGGAATGTAAAACGCGGACAGGAATAGCTTCAAGCTGGGTAGTCAGGGAGAAAGGTTGACTTTGAACGTCCTTCCATATGAGCAGCACGACTCCCCTCTCTCCTCCTACGATATGGAATGCCATCTTTGGAGAGAGGGAGTCAAAGCAGACTGGGAAGAAATACAAAAGCTCAAATCAGTCAGGAGGATGCAATTTTGTTTCCTGCAGGCAGAGAACTAGCAGAGGCTGCGATTCCAAGAGCAGCCGCAAGTCATCTTTTTGGATTGAAGGCCACTAATATTCCATTGGAATAATGTCATGATTAGGAAAGAGGAGGAGGAAAGAGATGGAGAGGTGGCACCTCAGCGGCCATTCCTGTGTTACATTCTTGACTGCATTTACATAAACTTATGGCTCCTCTTTTTTGGTTTCTTAAACATTTTATTTTATCTGACACATTCCTGACCTTTAAGATTTGTGCCACATATTGGTCCTAAACAACAAGATGTATGAAAAAGAAACCACTTACTGGATAAAGGACTGTTTGCCATGGTCATGGGAGCTGGAAGTAAGTCAATGCAAGATCTGAAAGATCACAAGAATGATCATTCAATTCTGTTTAATATACCAGAGACCTATATTAATGTTACTGAAAGCAAATCCCTAACGACAAAAGTAACTAAACAGTTACTTTGAAATCACACTGCACAATTTGTGATGCACGTGCTTAAGTACACTAAGGTAGTTTTATTGAATTACTAATCAACACGTGTCAAACATAACAAACACTATGACAAGTATACCTCTCAAAGTAGTTTACTTGGTAGTTATTTCACAAGCAGGAAAGTATTTTCAGAAGAGTTTAGGAAGTATGACAGGTCATGAATGTATGGAGGAGAATGAGTCTGATATCATTCTAGAAAGGTACTTTGAAATGTGTTTGCAATTGCGAGTACCTGTCATTTGTGTTTGTGATATTTTCTCAAAAATGGAGAAATCTCAGTTCCCAACTGCAATCAGTAAGCATTTTAGACAACAGTAAGTGATAAGTGTCGATTTTAAGGAATATTTATTGTCATGTTTAATGAGTATCAACTATGGTGTAACACATCGCTTTGGTAAAGGTGTACATCTCACAATGTCTATAGTACCGATGAACAATGGTCACCACCACAAAGTGATTATCTTTTTTTTTTTTAATTCAAATGATGGCTTTAAACTTTTATACCCTTCTCTGTTGTGCATAATGTGGTGTCACCGCCAGACACCACACTTGCTAGGTGGTAGCCTTTAAATCGGCCGCGGTCCGGTAGTATACGTCGGACCCACGTGTCGCCACTATCAGTGATTGCAGACCGAGCGCCACCACACGGCAGGTCTAGAGAGACTTCCTAGCACTCGCCCCAGCTGTACAACCCTCTTTGTAGTGATGGTTCACTGACAAAATACGCTCTCATTTGCCGAGACGATAGTTTAGCATAGCCTTCAGCTACCTCATTTGCTACGACCTAGCAAGGGGCCCATATCAGTTACTATTGATATTGTGAATCATGTACCATCAAGACAGACGTTCATCATTAATGGATTAAAGTTAAGTATTCCACCAGCTAAGTCAGTTTTTCTAAATTCTAATTTCCTTGTCCTGTTCCAGACCTCACGCCAGCCTGCGTGAATTAAAACACATGCATTTTGGCCTCCTCTAGTAACACCTGCCAACCACAACACACAAAATCTAGTGGAGATTGATGCAGCATATCTGCAGGGTGGGATAACGATAATTAGTTTATTGTTCTTCACAGTTCATGATGATTTCAGTGTTTTATTCTATCATGATGATGATGATGATACCTGGTTAGGCGGCACTCAATGGCGTGGTTATCAGCATGCACATGTATCCCCAATTTTACATGGTCCAGCCATGCCACTTTCACAAATGATGATGGCAACACAAACAACCAGTCCATGGGTTTATTCCTTGCTGTCTCATTCTTGTTCAGCTATGTGCCTTCCCCCTAGAACTGTCAGCATCATGACAACTGCCATTACATCAGGAGAACGAAGATGAAGTCGAGCTGTCAGTAAGATTCTGTACACTAACCAATGACACATGACTTGACATTAATAATTAAAGAGAGTTACTTGTTTTAAATTAAGGGCCAGTATATGAGTGGTCTTTGAGATATTTTTTGGTTCATTTAGCAAGTAATTTAGACTTGAGATAGCATTTCAGTTAACAGTGCTAAAGAAGTTGCAAAGTTTGTGATGTCAGGAAACAGACTGCCATGGGAGATGCAATGAGACTGAAATGGAGATGAATAGGATATTAACAAAGGAGTTTATTTGATTAAGCAAGTTGGTAGTGTGCAGAGTAGCTCAGAATAGGAGGAAGTATTTTAACGGTTCAAAGCCCTGAGCTGAAGAAATATGTCCTCACCCTGGGAGGAGGACAGGAAGCAGTGTGGGTTTCATTACATGCCACAGAACCAAACTTTATATGCTACTGGTGAAAATCACACTTGCTCTGCCAGTCTCATACGTGCATCCACTACTTTCACTCACCTGAGCGATGGGGCGCGTGCCTTCCTCCTCAGCAGGGCCTGATTGACAAAAAAAGAATTTGCGTGTTAATATAAAAAATACTTTATCTGCACAAGTAAAACAAACTAGTGATAAACTAAGTGTGTTTCAACATGACCTGATAAAGAACAGAATCAATTGTTTCTATCTTTTAGAAAAAGTACGGATCAGTGTATAATTGAGCATCTAATCTACTCAATTATAAACAACCATCAATATTACCAAGTTCCAGAAAGCCAGAACTTTATTCCGGTTGCACGCTTGCTATCTGAAGACTGGCAGGGACAAATAAATGTTTATTGTCATCATTTCACATAATTATTGATCAAATTTTAAAATCTGCTTAATAAAACATACAATCTTATGTTACACAGTTAACACAGTGTCACGTTTAACATTTAGGAACTGTGTGTAAACTTGTTTATGCACCTTCACTAATTGCATTCATGTACTGACATTATATTCATCCAGTATTTGGCAATGAGTGCACTTAGTGTTTTGCAGAAAACTTCACCATAATTTTAAATTATCATGAATTTCTCTCACAGATACCCCACAGAAAGTAATAGCAAAAATGTTTATCACTTACCACATTTTTGCTGTTTGTGCAGTAATAATGCCACATCAAACACATTCAATGTAACACTCCTTTCTTTACTTACAGATGGGTACAAGTAGTGAGGAGAATGAGTGGCAGGTGAGGCAGATTATTTCTCAGGTGGATATTTTGTAGAGGTGAGACAGAAAGAAAATCTGATGCGTATGGGAACAGGATGGATTAGGAGACATAATAGGAATGAGGTGGAAGTGGGTGGAGTAGCATCTGGCTGGTGCTTTACATTCCTGCGTTATGCCACACAACAGAGGTATGTCAGTTGCTGGCATCTTAACAGGCTTGAAACAAACTCACCCTCAGTGCAGCGGATCTTGCCAATGACAGACACTGCACGGTTTCCACCCTGGAGCCATGCGACACTGGACAACTTAACAGTATTTCTCCGCTACATAGCCTTTGTAGGGGAATGTACAGTGGCTCACCAGCCAACCCAAGTTCCACACTCGACATCAACTATCTACTTTGGAATGCATGACTATATTAATAAGAATGCGGCCCACAATATTGGCATTGCCAGTGCTACCTACAGCAGTGTTTGTCAGTTGTTACAGACAGAGTGCTCAACTGGAAGCTTCAAGAATAGTTTTCATATTAGTAGCAATCTTTTCATGCATCAGGGCATTCTCTTCCTTGCCTTCATCAGAAAGTTGTTTCATTTGCTTCATGTTGGCATGTACCATCTGTGCCACAATGAAACACTCTTCCTCTTGTCCACTCAGGAACATCTCTCTTCTAGTGCTTTTATAATTCCTTTTTTGTCTCTGGAAGCTTTTTACCAGTGTCCTGTGATCCATTAGGTAGCCTTCATCTCTGTGTTCAAGTGCTTCTGCATAGTGTTTGAACGGTTTTGCTCCGTGTTCAAATGCCTTGTGCCACTTCTTTCTTTCATCCTGGTATCTTTCTGCCTGCACCATTCCACATCATCATCCCTCCTTACTGATGTCTTGGCCCAATTTCTGTATTTTTCTTCCAGGTGTGTGCCTCATGGATGACACTGCCATCTCCTCCATGGGGATGACAGTTCATACTTTTGGCTGCTGTTACAGTCAAAACTTTTCCTCTGAGCACAGCAACATTGGAATCTAGGACATCATCAGTGCAGCTTGCAGTGCTCAGCTTAGCTCATATTAGTGACAACCTTACAGCATATCAGGAGTATTTTTATGTTGCTTGCCCTAGGAAGCTGTTTCACTTGCCCAACATTATCATGTGCCTTCTGGGTTGCAATGATGTTCTAATGTTCATGGCTACCTGAGCACATCTCTCTCCATGTGCATGGATCATCCACATTAGGTGGGACATATGACCACGAGTGTGGGTGGCAGATGGGGCAAGGCAGCTCCCTGCTGGACTCCCTGTAGAGAGGTGAGGCAGAAAGATGAACAGATTGGTCTGGGATCAAACTGTAGTGAAAGTCTTGATGGGAAATATTTTATGAACAAAGGTACTGGCACCAGAGACAAATCTAGTGAACAGGAAGTGATACTGTATTATCAGCCATTCTCTCCAAAAGCATTGACACATTCATCCCAAATGCTTCAGTTGTTTTCACTCTACTATACACTCCCAGCACCTTCATTTCAGAGGTGATCAGCTTTCATATGTTATGAAGTAGATCATAGAAACCTTATTTCTGCTGACTGTATTCTTCATAACCACCCTCCCCGTAATTCAAAAGACAGCTCCATAAATAATTGTAAACAACTAATTCCAAGAAACTATTGAGACATTCAAGACAAAATAAGGAAAAGAAGACAAAATAAGGAAAAGAAAACAAATGTCTCCAGTACGCTATCTCATGAGAAAGAAGAAAAACAGTACATCAAAAGAACAGTATCTGTACATTTGTGGTGGTAGATTTCCAACTACAGTCACGATTTTTATATGATTCTCATTAATAAAGACATGCATTAATTTTAGTTACAAGACACAGACATCAGTTTTCTTCAAGAATGAGTTATCAGTGAAAATACATGTCAAATAGTATATACCTAGCAAATAATGTAACAAAGATAAATATTATCTACACTGTCTTTGCCATCCACAATTAAGCCAAAGATAGGAAGCTCCTTCTACAAAACATACTGTACTCACTTCTGTACCAACAAAGAAAAAAACACATTCAAGCATCACCTGTCAGCTTATGGGTTCTAATTGTACATAAACTGAACAACAGATTACAGTACACAATGAAATGGGACATTCCTATGGTTGTGCAGATTCTGTAACAAACATTTTGGCAGGACCTTTATGTCTGATTGAACACAGAAAGGTTAAGGGAGCCCTTGAGAATGTTAGTATCAAATAACTTATGGTAGTGCTGAACGCATCAGCTATAATCATTTATAAACTAGATTCACACCCCAATATTTCCATTTAAGTTACTACCCTAATAGGTTGTACAAAAAGGTTCAGTTTTGAAATACAAATCATCCTCTGTTTCTTCTACTCACATCATTCATTCATTCATTCATTCATTCATTGGAGTCCCACTGTTTGATTAAGCCTCTTCCCTGGCTTCTCCTGGTATTCTGGTCTCAAGCTACAGGCATTGCAGCTTGTAGTCCATGTAGCCTGATATCCACTCAATGCCTCTCACCAGACTGTCACCTCAATGTTCTCCCCACTCACCTCTCTAGGATAGGAGCATGTAATTGTCTTATCCTATCTGTCACTCACTCCATCACTACATTTGTCACTCATCTCCACTACCTCCCCACTACGTCTCCTACTCCTGCCTGTTCCCTGTCCATTTTTCTGTTTCCTTTTCCCTCCCTGTAATTCTCAGCACACATATTTCCACAGCTATATAGGTAAACTTTGTATTTCTGTAAGTCAGTAAATACTCGCCCCAAATCAAAGTCCTCAATATTCAAAAACATAAATATAATAAAATATATTGTGATTTCTGGATTCTAATTCAATTGTGTATGGTGGACTGACTAAGGGGTTGCAGAAATCGCATAGATAAGAACTATAAACCCACTATCCAATCAAAATACATGGGCACCCTTATGTAATGGGCAACTGAGCATTTTAATTCAATGAGAAGTGGAGCTACTATTATAGGAAATGAAATGATAATTAAATGGACACCCTAGCTGCAAACAGGCGGTGATGTACTTCATTGGGGAAATGTTGAAAATGTGTGCCCCGACCGGGACTCGAACCCGGGATGTCCTGCTTACATGGCAGACGCTCCATCCATTTAATCATCATTTCATTTCTAGCAAAGCTGCATGGTTATCCATGGCAATTGTTCTTTCGGCAACAGATACTGCCGTCATATATATTATAGGAAGTGGCAGGTAATACTGTTTTGTAAGCAGAATTCATCAGTCAGGGATCTGAGTACACTGAACATGGACTTTTCTTTGCATTACACCTGAATAATTAACACAGGGATGCATTTCAGCCCTTCCAAACTTGCCCAAGTCAGTTGTCAGCGATGTGACAGTTAAGTGAAAATGTGAAGGAACAACCAATGCTACATTAAGTCCAGGCACACACAGTATGCTGATGAACAAGTGCTTCTATCATTGTGGTAGGAAATAGTAAAAACTAGCTTGCAGTTAGCTGCTGCAGTCACTCTTCAGTTTTGAAGTGCAGCTAGGAGTCCGCTAAGGAAATGGCTGTGTACAGGGAGTTAGAAAAACTGGTTACAGTGGCTGAGCAGCTTCTGGAAACAACATTTCTGTTCAACATAAAGTCACACTGACTGTAGCATAAAAACCCATGACTGCTGTTGAGTGGATGATGGAAACGAGATTTGGAGTGACAAACAGTGCTATACTCCGTGGGTATCTGACGGAAGAATTTGAATAGAGTGACTACTCAGTGAACATTATCCACCATTAACTCTACTGCCAACAATGCAGTGCAGAGCAGGCAGTGTAACAATATGCAATTTCTCCTCTTTAACTTGTTCTCCCCTTATTGTACTTCAGGATATGATAAATGCAGAAGGGTAAGTACATATATGACAGTATTGTGTACTATACACAGCAGAGGAACAGTTCACAGACAACGACCGATTTGATCAGCTCAACACTTGTACCTCTCATGGATCAGCATTGTTAGGCAAAGGCTTATAACCAGTGGTATTCCTGAAGAAGGCTTGCCTGCCGATGTTCCAACCTGAAAGCAATGGATCGTCTTAGGGATTAGTTAACAATGGCATTTTCACTCCATACCCTGTGTCCAATATTTCTACCTTGTCTGGTATCAGCTATCAAGGAAGAATGGGCTGGCATCCACCCACAGAGATTTCGAAATGTCAAAGTGTCCCCAGAAGAGTTCAAGACCTCAAAGGAGAACACAAAATCTTAATGTCCACTAATAGGTGTCCAGATACATTTGATTCTCTAGTGTACAAAGCAGGAATGTAAGCCTGCCACAGTGGGCTCTTACTCTTACTCACCAGGTGACTTCGCTGCACCTGCAGTACTGGGTCCAGCCTCTGGTGACCGTAGCTGCTGCTGTTCTGCACTGCCTACTATTGTACACACAGAGAGTAAAACGTCTTTTAAGTACTTTATGCACTGCTTTAGTTAAGGCTGCAATTACATGTAAATTTACTCTTACTCACCAGGTGACTTCACTGCATGTATGTCCTCAGCCCCAGTACTGGTTCCAGGCTCGGGTGTCCGCAGCCGCTGTGGTTCTGCACTGGATACTATTGTACACACAGAGAGGAAAACATCTTTCAAGTACTTTATGTTCACTTTAGTGACATGCTCTTAAATTATGGCTGCAATTGAGGGTAAATTTGCGTATTTTATCATGGACAATGATGTACTGAGGCTATAACCAATCTCTGAAGCCATAGTTACAAAAAGAAATCCACATTCATGGCATATAGGAAAAAAAATTTAAAAAACTTTGGACTGTGTTCACTGGGCGCCATGTTCACAGACTGTGCTTGTATGTACCACTCCAGAGGAGAGATGCACATATCAATGACTTCTTATCAATGAATGCCATTTTGAAAGAAGTTTTGTGTACACATTATGAAAAGAGCAATAGAAAACAACATGTCAAACATAAATGTACAGATATTGTTCATTAGTGTTATTTCTATTTTGTGTGTGGTGACTTACATCAGGGGACAATATGCACCTTCAGCACTGTACAGCTATCGCAGCAGCTTTGGGTGCCAAACTACATGTGTGAAAATAAGTATTCTGTGGGGTCACCACACTGTCCTGTAAAGCAATAGGCTGCCGAAGGAGTTATTTCAACAACTGATGTATGTTGTGAGACACAGAAGAGGAACCTTCAAAATTATTGTGAGTGTCTCTTTTATACTGAATGAAGGTGATCTTTTAGTGTAGTTCACGAGTGTGATGATGAAGGGAATAAATAATTTGTTAAGTCAAAAGCGACATAGTAAGTTATTTATAAAAATGTGATGCGTCAAAGGCATCAATTTTGAATTTTAAAGTAATTATAACAGAGTTTGAGAAGAAGTATAGAAGATAAGGTACAGAATATAATACATCATTGTATTAAATAATTACACCACATGACACCTGACTGCAGTGTTAGGGGACAAACGACATGAAAGGGAAGCTGTGTTGACAGAGGAGTGAGACAAGTGTCAGAGTCCTGCACAACTGAGTAAGCGAGCACAAAATGTGAGATCAGGAGACCACAGCCTAACTTGATAGGCTGCCCACCCCACCTGTCATAGACATGCACAGAAGTTGTGACTGAGCCTTATACAATGTACAGATATAGTTTAAGTCCTTTTGGTCACACATATTATAAACTTGCCAGTCAGTACTATAGGCAAAATGACAAAGGTGGTGGTGGTGTATGCATTTATCTAAATCCCAAGCTTAAATTTAAGTTAAGATATGAGGCTAAACCATTAATCATAGAAAAGAAAGTAATTGTTGCAGCAATTTGCAGATCACCATCTGGAGATACTGAAGTCTCTCTTAAGAATTTGGAAGAAATGCTCGACATTTTTCTCAAATGAGAACTCTGCCATAATTCTTTGTGGTGACTTTAATATTAATCTATTGGTCCAGAGTTCAGTAAAATACAAGTTTTTAGACATACTAAAAGCTTCAACTTGTTTCCCCACGTATCAGCTCCCACTAGAACAACAGATTCCAGTGAAAGCCTAATAAATAACATCTTCTCAAATGTGGTCACACATGAAGTTGCAGTTACAAATGTGAATATAGGATTATCAGATCATAATGCACTAACCTTTAATCTCACTGCAACTCCCAAGGAGGGGAAAATAAAAAGGAGTACAAACGATTTTTCTCTACTGAAAATTGTAATCAGTTCAAAAATAATGTTAAAAATGCAGTTTGGCCTGAGGTCTTGGCACAAACAAACACAAATGATGCTTACAATACATTTGCTTCCACTTTCATGGCACACTTTGAAATGTGCTTCCCAAAAAAGCTTTTGAGTTACAGATCATCTGGATCCAAAGGGAACTGGAGTACATCCGGAATTAAAACATCAAGTGAAACCATGATATTACTAAGTTCAAAGTTAAAAACATGTCATGATCAGCAGTTTGTTGAGTATGTGAGAACATACAAACAGACTTACCGCGAAGTAATATCAAAAGCAAAATTATTAAGTAATGATAGATTAATAAGGCAGGCTAGTAACAAGTCCAGAATAATGAGGTAAAAAAAAAGAAAAAAAATTTGGGTCAAACTAAAGAACAGGAAATCCATCTTAAAAATAATGAAAATATCCCCATAGAAAACACGCCATGGCAAACAATGTAAACAATTATTTTGTTAATATTCCCCTTACTTTAAGCAACAATTAACAGTGATGTCTCCAATGGTAAATACCAGCATGATGGCAATCCCATCAGACGAGCATTAAGTTCTAAAAGCCATTAAATGCTTGAAATCCAAATTGTCCTCTGGTTTGGATGATGTACCTGTATCAATAATTAAAAAATTGCTCCACGTGTTGTCGAACCTATAGAGGACATAGCAAACTTGTTCCTTAGTGAAGAGATATTTCCGGATAAAATAAAATCTCTAAAGTGATACCTCTACACAAAAATGGTGACAGACATAAAACAGAAAATTACCAACCTATATCTCTCCTCCCATACTTCTCCAAAATACTTAAGGAATTTATGAAAATCAGGGTTACAAAATATCTAGAAAAACATAAACTAATAAATAACAGTCAACTTGGCACAGTACAGAAACAGCCATATTGCACAGCAATAGTAAGAAATTTTGAGTCAAATAAACAGGTTGTTGGAATTAATCTAGATTTAGCCAAAGCCTTCAATACTGTGAACAATGTAATATTACTAGGGAAACTTGAAGCAATATGCATCAGGGGTACCGTTAAAAATTGGTTTGAATCCTATCTGCAAAACAGATCACAAGTTGTTGAGATGAGGTCATCCAAGAATCTGAACCAAAACAAATTTAAATAGTTGTTTCTCAGGGCAGCATTCTGGGCCCATTGTTATTTCTAGTTTATATCAACGACATACAGGCTCCAGACAGCCCAGCCAAAATTCTACTATTTGCAGATGACACGAGTATCGTAATTAGTGATAAAAAAGAATCACTGTGTACTACAGCAGAAAAAATGCTCTCATACATACAGTCATGGTTTTATTCAAAAAGTGATATCATGCTCCAATGTATTTACATCAGAGACGAAAATGGTAAAATAGGTCTAAGCAATAACCACACATGTAAATTACTAAGAAAGTACTTTGATCAATTCTTGAACTGTAGATAACTGAATTGTTACCTAGAATTTCCAGATATTTGATGAAAACATGGAAGCAGATCTACCACCTACAGCAAACAAACAAACAAACAAACAAACAAACAAAAACCCTGAAAAACAACAAAGCCAGTGGAGAAGAATTAAAATCATCTCAACCATAACTGGTGTCAAGCAGAAATGACAACTAACCTTCAGATTATGTCTGAAGAAATATGGGAAACTGAAAATATTCCAGAAGACTGGAAAGTGGCTCCTATCCATCCTGTGCACAAAAAAGTCATAGGCATTATCTAAATAATTGCACAGGTATATATCTGTTGCCAGTGGGCTGTATTATATTTTTAACAATATTACTAAACAAGGTAGAAGAAACACTTGACAGCCATTTGGGAGAATATCAGAGTGGATTTAGAAAGATCGAATCTGGCTCAGAACAGAATTTCAACTTTTAGTCCATACGAATTTTAAGACATAGTTTTAACATTTACAGGTTTTAGAAAAGCATTTGATTGACAGGTAAACAGTGGGTAAAGTGACTCAAGAACTTGGCATTACACTAAACTAGCAAACCTTATTCGTGAAACACCCACACACTGAAGCATAAATAAAGTTTTGGTGTGAAACACCTAGGGCACTCAAAATAACAGGTGAAATGCAGGGTGACAACATGTTTCCACGCCACCTCAACTGTATCTTAGAGGAAATAGTAAGATAATTGAAACAAAAGGCAAAGAACATAAGCTGTCACAATGAGACTGGAGACTTCAGGAAAAAGAGTTCCTGAAATTCAGTGTCTAGTATTTGCAAATGATTATGCCATTCTTTATAAAAATATAACAAATTCAGAAATACAAATCAACCTCTTAGAAGGAATACCTAACAAAGCAGCTTTAAAAGTTTCTGTAGGAAAAATGTTTTAGGGCAAACATAAAAAAATGACCCAGAAATCCTAGTAACAGGTAATGAACTGATAAAGAGGGTTTATAAATTTAAATATTTGGGAGGAAAGATTCAAGGCAATGCCTTCAAAAATATTTGCTGTAGACAAAATAGTATGTAAAATGGAGAAAGCATATGATATAAACATGAACATTTACAACAGGGTGTGTGTGTTTAAAAATTTGAAAATACAGCACTACAGCACAGTAGTAAAACCAGAATGTCTCTATGCAAGTGAATGTTTAATGTTGAATTATGAGTTATACAAACTTCAGGTCCTAGAATTAAGAATCATTTGAAAAATTTTCAGGCTGTTAGGAAATCCATGAGCAGATTGTTAAGCATCTTTGGGACAAGATGTCAACAACAGGACAGATTCAAGTAGTTAGGAAAGATTTGGAAAGAAATACAAGAAAAAGACCCAGCAGAATGATAGGATTTCAAGAAGAAAGTGTTGCAAATGGAAGCATTCCAAGGCAGGAAGAAGAAGAGGAAGACAGGGTCGGAATGGTCTGAGGAAGAAAAAAGGATAGATAGTGAAGACGAAGGAAACCTGGAAGAAGAACAAAGGAGGAAGCATTGAAATTAGTATGTGGACATTAGATACCCCAAACAGAAAAACAAAAAGAAGAAGAATGTCTGTGATGTCATTAATATAAAACATCAATATCAAGGGCCCCACACACTTCCTTGGAGCACATCTACAGTTACATCTACAATGTTCCATACAGTTCTATGCAGTGTCCTATGTACCGATATATCTTCAGCCTTGTCACGAAACTCATTTCATTTGTACATATTTTTTATTTAAACCACCCACCATCAATGCATTATGATGTTGGTACATCATTAGAACATTAAATGTTGGGAGCAAAAACAGAGAGACATCTTAAGTGAACACTGTGCACTGTGTTATTGTTACTTATGCAGACGATACCAATAATGTAAGAGTGAGCACACAATGTATGCTTTAAGTCAGCTTTTCCCATCATTGTGTTTTGTGTTGTTGGGGGCATTACATGTGATCTAAGACAAGTTCATATGCCTAGGGATCAAAGGATACAGTTGTCTTTTCCGCCATTTTTACAAAGTACATTACCTTGTTCTCACTTAATGTGGGCACATTCTTTTAGGTAAATTGTCATTCTATGAATATTATGTTGACACAAAGCACTGCTACATTTTAATTTAAAATGGCTAAGTCGGCAAAATGAGAACAGTGGAGTTTATGAATATGTGGTTTCAATGGTAATGTTTTCACCATGTATGGGGATAATGCCATGGGACAGAGCATGGCAAGGAAAGATTTTCTAATTTAAAGGATGATTGTTTTGACATTATTGACCCTCCATTTTCAGAAAGACCTTCAGCATTTGATGAAGATCATCTGGATGCATTAATCCACGATGATGCACATCATTGCACTCAAGAACCAGAAAATGTGATGAAGTATGACCATTCAGTCACTGTGCAGCATTTGAATACAAAGGAGAAGGTTCAACAATAAATCATACGGGTACCACATGCCAAACCATATAAATCAGTGGTTGGCCGTATGTACATTACCCTCTTGCTTGTTCTTGATTAGTGGGTGAATACCACTGACCATTTCTAACCTGTATTGTTACTGATGACTAGAAATTTTGTTTTTATGCTTATGTAAGAGAAAGAACGGAAAGGAATGCTTTAGTCCAAACAGAGCAGCAGTGCCACATAGACATTTGAGCATCCACACAAGATAATGTTATGGATATTGTGCAGAGGTCCGGTGTTAGAATATTGCTGCGGGGTGTGGGAGCCTTACCAGGTGGGATTGACGGAGGACATCGAAAGGGTGCAAAAAAGGGCAGCTCGTATTGTATTATCACGTAATAGGGGAGAGAGTATAGCAGATATGATATGCGAGTTGGGATGGAAGTCATCAAAACAAAGACGTTTTTCATTGCGGCGAGATCTATTTATGAATTTTCAATCACCAACTTTCTCTTCTGAAAGCGAAAATATTTTGTTGAGACCAATCTACATAGGTAGGAATGATCATCAAAATAAAATAAGATAAATCAGAGCTCCAACAGAAAGGTTTAGGTGTTTGTTTTTGCCATGCGCTGTTCAGGAGTGGAATGGTAGAGAGATAGTATGATTGTGGTTGGATGAACCCTTTGCCAAGCACTTAAATGTGAATTGCAGAGTAATCATGTAGATGTAGATGTAGGTGACCATGTGGTGTACTACGAGTTGCTTGCATGAGGTGTAACTTTCCTGTTGGTATTTATTGTCAACAACAGACATCTTGCAGATACAGTCCCAGAAAAACATCCAGGAAGACTGTGTGAAGTGGTGCTATTCCACAGTAACAGTCACCAGCATTTTGCTAGACTGGCAACAAACACTATAGAACAACTGGGTTGAGAAGTCATTTTGCACCCACCCTTTTCATCTGATCTTGCACCCTCAGATTTCATCCTCTCTGCTCTCTGTTCAATGATCTTGACATACTTCCTTTGGAGTGAAAATACACTTTGAACATGGCTCTTTGCTACAAAACCACATGATTTCTACAGTTGTGGATCCAGAAAGTTATCCCAACAGACTGAAGTGAACAGCGAAACAAATTATATTATTTATGATGATTTAAGTCTCCAGTATGTATAGTCTGAGTTTTCTTAACTTGTAGGAAACACTACAGTGTTATGCATCAGCCTAAGACGTTCGATTGGCCATGAAAGGGTTAATCTGGAAATAAGGAGCATGAGATGTGTCTCGAGAATGCAGTACACAAGTTGTGAAGCCACCAACAAGTCAGCCACCTTGTACTCAGTAGCATGTTGTCACCGGGTAGTCAATAACACACTTGGCAGGCAGGGGATTGAGAGTAACTGTGGCACCCAGATGGGTCAGGCTATTTCACACATCAGTCAGGTGGCAAAATTCATTACTACTTATCGTAGTGTGCCTATTTGTAATGTTTGCTTAACATTACAATGACAAATTTCTAAATGTCAATTTGGTACTTAAAAATTTGTCTTGTTTCTCTTTGACCACATTTCCCTCACAATCTACCACAGTACACATTTTCAATGCAACTGCACATTTGTAACCAATCTTTCGTAGTTACAATAACACCGCCAATTTTCAGTATGAATTATGTATGACATAATTAACATCCAGTGTTAAGTTATAGTATAGAGTTTTTAAAAACTGTTTCACAAAAATTATTTAGCACACCACCAATGGAATATTAATGTCAAAGAAAAAGACGAAAAATAAAGTACTACATAATAAAATATTAAAGTCATAACTTTAATGTGTAATTAAGCTACTGAAGAAAGCAAATATCTCACCTGCCAACAGCTCCTCCATCCTCAACTTCTGCGGCATCTGCAAAAATATTAAGAAGCTGAATAACTTTACATCAACAGAATTTGAGTGTAAATCAAACATCTTGATATGTGGCAGTGGTTGTCTTCTCACTGCACATGCTCATTTTAATGTCAAGAAGTTGCTAAATTAAAATAGTGATGGCGATTAGGAATCAGGTGCTGTGGCAAGTACATGCATGTGGAATTTTATAAAAGTGAGATTGATGAAAACTGCATAATGATCCAAGTGAAGAACCACAACATATTTTAATTTTAATTGTCTGAATTCATTACAGCTGCCATATACAGCCACTGTCACAGAGAAGGACAAAGGTGCCCACAAAAAGCAAGGCAACATTGGTGTTTGGAGGCTGGTGTAAGGACACTGCCAGTGACCGAAATAATGGTACAGCTTAGTTTGCTGGAAAGAACACCCCTCATGAAAGGGGAAAGGAATAACAGACCATTATAAAATTACAGACTGTCACAGTTAGGAGATAGAGAAATTATGTCATGTACAATTCTGATAGTGTCTCCATTGGATTTCAAGTTACTGAGAACCAGCAGATCCCAAAGTGTTGAGCCACAGCAGTTCACGTAGCACACGTCGCAAATGACATGCCATGTAGTGTAGCAGAGTTGTGGCAGCTTACAACTATGTGACTCACTTTCTTTTGTATTAGTAGTGTGATGTTGATAGGAAGCCATAACGCCCACATGAATACCGAGAATCCTGATCGAAACACTTTAAACTATCTGCAAGTACTGTAATGACTGCATACCTACAAAACTGGAGGACACTGGCCTCAACTATACATTATGATTTTATGAGCTTTGTCTATTTAGGGGTGTACTAACCTGTTCCAGAGTGTTGTTGTGTTAGAGTAATTCTTCATCAAAGTTCATATTTTGGATTCCAACATGCTAATAGCTGCCCCAGAGGTAAGGAGGTTTAATGTGTCGAGGGTATGCCCACAGATACTTAACATGCATGGCCAGCACATAAGTTTTCATTTCAATTGAGTCACACTACCCTGTTAGGGAGCTTTTTACAGATGCAAGCAGTTTGTTCAAGGTACATTGTTGGTTAGGGTTTGGATAGTTATTTTCTATGTATTTTGTGTTTATTAGCACATGCTCAGTTAGCCCCCAAACTACACTGAATAGCTCTTGTTGTTCACACTGCTACAGCAGACTGCAATGTGATTGAAATATAGCACTGTAGGCATCAAATCGCTATTGATGGCATTCTCCTGTAAAAATGCATCTGTGGCAACTGCCATCAGTGTATCAGCCTCACTGATTTGTACCTGTAACACAGAACAAGTGAGACTTGTGTGTTTCATAGTGAATGACTAGGTGGAAGCCACTTCATACTGTGGACAGTGTTAAGGTGATATGCAGAAAAGTATATCTAATTTACAAAGAAGATAGTATAGGTGTCTTGAAGTGTACTATGTGACATTGGTAGCAATGATATATGGCATCATAAATCACAAATACTGTAACAGCCTAGCACATGTTCATAGTAACACTGCAGAGAGCAACAATGACAGCATGAAGAACCAGCATAAAGGTGTGGGAGTTTAAACAATTGGAAAATTTTATATCCAGCAACTAAAGGAACTATATGCCAATTTGGATACACAGCTTAACCAACAAAACTATCATCAACAAGTGTGGTACTCAGTACTGATGACTTAACATCAGGCATTCCTGTCAGAGCCTGCTGTTACAACTTTTACAAGAAACTAATGTAACATTTACACAAAATCCAACTGCAGTGCAAATTTGGATTCCTTGACATGCATAAGGCAAGTCCTACATCACTTGGAGGGGAAAGGAAATTTCAAAACGGAAGTCTTTTAAGTAATCTGTAAGAGCACAGTTTGACAGAACTACAGGCAATGCATCATTATCCCATTTTGGTATATTCGAGCATTTAATTGGGAAGCTGTTAGAGCAGTTGCTGTGGACAATTTTGAAGCAACTTTGTATTTTGGCCATGCATATCTCTGTGGTCATTGCTAACAGGGATGGAGGCTGATATTATGACAGCAGCAACACAATGTGACTAATGTGAACACACCCAATAAAGAGGAAACTGCAAATAAGAATTTTTTGTCGAGTAGTGACTTGAGTAAGAGCATAATTGGACTGGGGCAGCCCAACAACTAGGGTCCCAATGGCAGTCAAAACAAAGGAAATACAAAAAATTAAAATGGAAACAAAAAGCGGAAAAATAGGTAAAAACATCTGACTAAACACGTCCTCAAATGTCCATAGCTCATTGAGGGGCTACAGCAGTGGTCTGGAATTAGTCCTCTGAAAGTGAACTAAATGGATTTTGGTCCACTCAGCTTGTGTCAGTTGCTAACAGGATGCGGCTTAAATTCCAGCACTGCAGCACCTTTGAGAAACAAGTACTTTTATTCACTCTGTGAAGGCAGTACAGAATTCTCTGACCAGTCATTTTCACAGAAGTTGCTGGTGGTGACTGCACTGAAGTCATTCCATGTGGTACTGTGTTACAATCATTACTGTATGCCTCCTACCAGATTTAAACACATGATAATGAATTTAATAATGGTTACAGAGAGCCAAGGATGCTTGCACAAGGTAGACCAGAGTGGAGAACTGCATCAAACCCCATTCGGACTGACAATAACAACAACAAGAACAACTGCAGTCCATAAACTGGGTGAGTATGAGCCTAACACCAAGTGGTGCTTACTTTACAAACTGATTTTCTGCTACATCAGTTCCATACTGACTTCCCTCCTACCTCCCTCCCACCCACCCTACCTCCCTCCTTTTGCACTGCAGTTCTGCAAGTACGAAATGTCTGAGATGAGTGGCAGTATAGTTACTTCCCACTCACCAAATCTATCACTCTTACTGAAGGGTGCAGTGATGTAAGACAGATTGTGATTTAGTAAGCAAATTGAGTGCACGGTCTTGCTATTGTTAGGTAGCACTGATTGGGACAAATGACCGACAGTCGAGATCAGATGGCCTCTAACAAAGCTGTGTTTAGTCAGGCTGTGGAGGATGCATGGGGAAATTACATGATGCAGTGTCCACAGTTGCATTTTTCCTCCATTACATGAAAGAAGAACAATCTGTGGACAAAGTTCATTGCTGTAGCCCAGGATTCAGACAAGAAATAAACATGTTTTGTCCAACAGAAATTAAATGTCATATTGTTTCTTATTCTACATACAGCATGAGGAAACACATGTACTCCATCAAATAAATGCAGCATACAGACCAATTTCTATATATAAACACCATTTAGAAACTACAAATTATCCTACTGCCCTGTTTTCTTATTTGATCATGAGAGACTTTCCAATTTGTAATTTGCCTGTGTGTGTGTGTGTGTGTGTGTGTGTGTGTGTGTGTGTGTGTGTGTGTGTGTGTGTGTGTGTGTGTGTGAGAGAGAGAGAGAGTGAGAGTGAGAGTGAGAGAGAGAGAGAGAGAGAGAGAGAGAGAGAGAGAGAGATGTATTTTGCACATTTTTGGCTGAGTCTGATGGGTGGCAATAGAGTGGGAGAGAGATGAATTTGACATAACAAAAAATAGCCCTAAAAAGGGGCACTCTTGGTATATTCATTTCATGTATGTAGGCAGAGAGCAAGTAAAGAGAATGTAATACTCAAAATATTAAATTAAAATAAATTTATTTCAGGTACAAGGATAATGCCAACTAGAACTAGCTCAAATTTCCTTCTCTCATCTTTAATATTTTTCCGTCACCAAGAGATTTTGTGCTGGCTCTCACTGAAAGAACACTGCACAGAAGAACAAGGAAAGAAAGTAAAATGTTCTCAGTCCAATAACATTTTATCCAGAATGCCCCATTATTTCTGACTTCAATCATGCACCCTGGCACTGAATCTGTGAGGCATTGGACCCATTTGTCAGAAGAAACAACCCCACCGAGGCTTCAAAAAAAGCAGTCCAAAAGAGCATCAGCTATAAATGGTGTGTTTCACAGCCAGTGCTCTGTGTGTTCGTGCTACTTACACACACATAATTTCCATTGTGTTCAAGTGAGCAGTCTCTCACAGCCAGTCGATTACATTAATGTCTATCTTGGACAGCTGCAGTTGAATGAGCAGACCTATACACAAGTGAATATTCCTCCTGTAGCATGAATTCCCCTCCACAATATAGCATTCACACCAAATGCAGCACCACTTTCTTCAAAATGTGGGCATACGGCCTGCTGCTGTGTAAGCATTCCACGCCCCCGGGGGGAAACCGATGCCCCCGGCGGGGAAACCGACGCTCCCGGCGGGGAAACCGAGCACAGCTTACACTGAGGACAGGCCACATATTTGAACAAAATTTCCTTAAACATTTTTGCCATTTATCAGCATGACAAGAGAGAAATCAGCATTGGACTAATATGCCATTTCTGATGACTAACACCTCTGACAATACCCCAGTTACAGTCATCCACTCACAAGCAGCACCACAGGAATATCACAGTCAAGCAAACATTAATGGTTTGAGATGGAGCCAGGGCATGGGTAACGACAACCAAAGGTGTATTCATTTATTTCTTATGTCTGTTACTTGTAATTAGGGTCTCAGTGATGTTCTAAGGCCTTCCATGACATCTTCCACTGATCTGTGCCCGCAACTATTGTTGCTATGATGGTCTAACACAAGACTGCAACTCACCTCGCCATCATCTTCCTTATCTTCCCCTTCTCCCTGTTCCCTTTTTCAATCACGATATGCAGTACACTAGGACTCCCATACAAGACAAACATTGTGTGATGAAAACCTGAATAGTATTGTAAACCCCGTGAAGAAATTTGATCTCTTTTTGCTGTAGAAATGTTTGTGGAAGCGCACTTCACAATGTTGATATTGTGCTGGACTATACACAAGCACTGTAATGGAAAGTGAAGTTATAGTTTGGCACATGTGACAGATGAGATCTGATGGAATATGATCAAATGTTTTGTTGCAACACTTGGCTTACCTAGGCCTGCAACTGGATGATACTGTGAATCATTAGTTTTACTGTTTCTATTCTTTGCCATGAGGTCTGGTTTGTGTTCAAATAATTATATCAAACTTGGCACCCATTCTACATCTACATCAGTAAAGGCACATAAGTGAGTACTTAAGATGCCAGCATCCGAGTTCAAATGCATCTGGAAGCTTTTAATTGTTGGCATTCTTTTTTCTGGTAGTTCATAATAGATCTAATAGATCATAGTTAATATTCTCTGACAAGTAGCTGACCCAGTAATGTTGATAACTAATTTGATAATGCTGCCTGCCCATTCATTAGAGCTTTAATGGCTGTATGTAGGTGCAAAAGTACATCATTATTTGTTCACACTTTGTCAAAGTACTCTGGGAAATTTTAACCACTGCTTTAAACATTTAAGGATGGTAAGTATTAAGTGTGGTTGTAGTAGTGTGTAATATTTCTTATCATGAACTGTTAAAGGTATCATGTTTCATTCTGTCTTTTAAGAAGAGCTCTTCAAATGTTGCTTTTGTTGTTGGTTATTTTCTCTATCATAAAACATTATAACTTTCATGACTTTAGCTACAGGTAGTTTAATAAATGTATCTGAAACAGAGTGAAGCCCATACACAACAAGAGCAGCTATTTCATTACTCAGACACTCAATTCCATTATTTGCATAAATGTCCAAAACATCTGTCTCTCTTTCTAGTGAATTTGCAAAAACAATTAAAAAATGGAAATGTGTAGCTTTGAACTCTGCACCTTCAGGTTACCGTGCAATGCTTCTATCATTTCACCATGGAGAATGGATTTGGGAAGAGCAGGTAATTTTGAGGCCTTAACCTTCATTCTAAAACATGCAGAGATATATTTTCAAGCTGCAAAATGGAGAATATGAGTGGCAGTGGAAAACAAAAAACTTTTTGGTAAAACTGGTCTTCCATTCTTAGTTGCTTGAATGGTAGACAGTGAGCACTTAGAATCTGAATGCCAATAAATATACTAAGGCTAAGAGTGTGCTTATGTCAGTGATTTGAACCTTCCGAGAGTCAGGTCCATAACCTATGCAGTTAAGTAAGCGATCACTAGCATGAATACTGAGTTAGTATCAGACACCTCACATTTACCACACCAATGACACTCATGTCACCGAGATCAATCCCTGGTGTGGTTTTTACGGCACTATTGCCAAATGGTCTGATCTTTCCAGGCTTTTGTCTAATAAGGCACAATTGTTTGTTTGCTGATGAGTGTACACTGACCCCTACCTCAGCACCTCAATGCCCCGAGCCATCACAATTCTTCAGAAATGAATTTAACAATACCATGGAAGGCACACAGGCACGAAAAAAAAAAAACTGTAAGAAAGTGAGCTCTCAGTGAACAAGGCCTCTGTTATATATAGATAACATACACTCACATACTCACGCAAATGCCACTCTCACACACGTGATCACACTCTCTGGCAGCTGAAGCCAGGCTGCGAGCAGTTGCACATGATGAGACAGGCAATCATGTGGGGGTAAGGAGGAGGCTGGGACAGTGTGTGGGAGGGTAACAGGGTAGGGGTGGGCAACAGTAGACTGCTGGAGATGACCTGCAGGAGACAGGACATAATAAGGTTAAAGGCAATAGCAAAGAGGGTCACACTCAAAACAGTACCCTGAGGCACACCAACTTCCTGGTAAAGGTGTCTGACAAGGCAGTACCAACATTCCTTGAAAAATCAATACTTTAAAAATACCTGAAGGACATGGGGCATGTGGCCTCAGAAGTGCCACATGTAGAGAGATCAAGAATACCCATCCTTCAGAAGGTGTTTCAGGCTTTCTGCAAATTTAAAAACACTGGCAGTGTCTGATATATCCACAGAAAACCATTCACGACACACGTTGACAAAGTGATGAGATGGTCAGCTGCAGGACGGCCTGATCAAAATCTGCACAGTACAGTGGTCAGTGAATTGCCACACTAGTCACTATACCAGCCAGGCATGAATTACATGTTTCATCAGTTTGCAAACACAGCTTGTGGGAGAAATGGGGCAGTAACTAGAAGGAAGGTATTTTTCCGTACTGGGCTTGGGTATGGGTATGGGAATGACAGTGTCTTTATGCTGGCATCTGGCAAACGGCGCCCTCTGCCCAGATGCAGTTGTACATAAGAAAGAGCAAGTGCTTGCCCACAAAAGAAAGGTTTAGGAACATCTGAATGCAAACATCGTCCAGCACTGTGTTGGAGGATCGATAGGAAGTGAGAGGAAGTTCTCGCCCCCTCATACTAAAGGCAGCTTGTAGCACTCGCTAATCTGCCAAAATAAGGGTACTACCCAAGCCTCCTCCACTTGTTTCTGGTGGAGGAAGGCAGAATGATAGTGGGTGGAGCTTGAAATCTCCGCAGAATAGCAGCCCAATGAATCTTGGTCCTGCAGGGCCCATACAACAGATGAGGTAGTGGAACTGTTAGAAGAACTAGTTAAGGAAATCTAGCTAGATTTTTGCTATCCTGAAGGGTGCAACGACACTGTGCATGCAACTGTTCATAATGAATGCAGTTTGCCATCATAGAATGATGGTTAAAAACATGGAGAACACATCTCTGCATGTGAGTTGAGTCACAACACAGCTCAGTCGATCAAGGCACTGGGACATGGCACAGTAAAGATGAAGGGTGAGAATGGAATATTGTGTGGTGGTAATGATGGCATTTGTAAGATACTCTACTTGGCCATCACAACTGGAGAAATTATGTTACTCAAAGGGTGCCAGGGAACAGTAAATCTCGAGTCATCCCTAGAAAGTTGCCATTTGGGTGTGCATATATGTGGCGTAGGAGTCAGAAAATGGATAGCAAATGGTAAATGGTTGCTCGAGTATGTACTAGAGACGGTGATGAGATGATGGGCAAATTGGGCAGTGCAGGAGATTTCCAGATATGGGTATGAGTGCATGTAGCATAAAAGGAAGATGGGTTTTCCCACGATAAGGCAAATGAGGTTAAGGTGACAGAAGTTCAGCCTAGAGGGCACCTCTCTGTCAGGTTCTGGGAGATTTCCAAAGAGAATGGTGTGCATTACAGTCAACGAGCAGCAGAAAGGGGTGAGGGAGTTGGCCAGTAAGCTGGATGAAGAGTGTCCATGACACGGAATGACTGAGGGATGTAAACAGTACATATGGAAAAGTTCAGGAGAGGAATGTAAAATGCGGACAGGAATAGCTTCAAGCTGGGTAGTCAGGGAGAAAGGTTGACTTTGAACGTCCTTCCATATGAGCAGCACGACTCCCCTCTCTCCTCCTACGATATGGAATGCCATCTTTGGAGAGAGGGAGTCAAGGCAGACTGGCAAGAAATACAAAAGCTCAAATCAGTCAGGAGGATGCAATTTTGTTTCCTGCAGGCAGAGAACTAGCAGAGGCTGCGATTCCAAGAGCAGCCGCAAGTCATCTTTTTGGATTGAAGGCCACTAATATTCCATTGGAATAATGTCATGATTAGGAAAGAGGAGGAGGAAAGAGATGGAGAGGTGGCACCTCAGCGGCCATTCCTGTGTTACATTCTTGACTGCATTTACATAAACTTATGGCTCCTCTTTTTTGGTTTCTTAAACATTTTATTTTATCTGACACATTCCTGACCTTTAAGATTTGTGCCACATATTGGTCCTAAACAACAAGATGTATGAAAAAGAAACCACTTACTGGATAAAGGACTGTTTGCCATGGTCATGGGAGCTGGAAGTAAGTCAATGCAAGATCTGAAAGATCACAAGAATGATCATTCAATTCTGTTTAATATACCAGAGACCTATATTAATGTTACTGAAAGCAAATCCCTAACGACAAAAGTAACTAAACAGTTACTTTGAAATCACACTGCACAATTTGTGATGCACGTGCTTAAGTACACTAAGGTAGTTTTATTGAATTACTAATCAACACGTGTCAAACATAACAAACACTATGACAAGTATACCTCTCAAAGTAGTTTACTTGGTAGTTATTTCACAAGCAGGAAAGTATTTTCAGAAGAGTTTAGGAAGTATGACAGGTCATGAATGTATGGAGGAGAATGAGTCTGATATCATTCTAGAAAGGTACTTTGAAATGTGTTTGCAATTGCGAGTACCTGTCATTTGTGTTTGTGATATTTTCTCAAAAATGGAGAAATCTCAGTTCCCAAATGCAATCAGTAAGCATTTTAGACAACAGTAAGTGATAAGTGTCGATTTTAAGGAATATTTATTGTCATGTTTAATGAGTATCAACTATGGTGTAACACATCGCTTTGGTAAAGGTGTACATCTCACAATGTCTATAGTACCGATGAACAATGGTCACCACCACAAAGTGATTATTTTTTTTTTTTTTAATTCAAATGATGGCTTTAAACTTTTATACCCTTCTCTGTTGTGCATAATGTGGTGTCACCGCCAGACACCACACTTGCTAGGTGGTAGCCTTTAAATCGGCCGCGGTCCGGTAGTATACGTCGGACCCGCGTGTCGCCACTATCAGTGATTGCAGACCGAGCGCCACCACATGGCAGGTCTAGAGAGACTTCCTAGCACTCGCCCCAGCTGTACAACCCTCTTTGTAGTGATGGTTCACTGACAAAATACGCTCTCATTTGCCGAGACGATAGTTTAGCATAGCCTTCAGCTACCTCATTTGCTACGACCTAGCAAGGGGCCCATATCAGTTACTATTGATATTGTGAATCATGTACCATCAAGACAGACGTTCATCATTAATGGATTAAAGTTAAGTATTCCACCAGCTAAGTCAGTTTTTCTAAATTCTAATTTCCTTGTCCTGTTCCAGACCTCACGCCAGCCTGCGTGAGTTAAAACGCATGCATTTTGGCCTCCTCTAGTAACACCTGCCAACCACAACACACAAAATCTAGTGGAGATTGATGCAGCATATCTGCAGGGTGGGATAACGATAATTAGTTTATTGTTCTTCACAGTTCATGATGATTTCAGTGTTTTATTCTATCATGATGATGATGATGATACCTGGTTAGGGGGCACTCAATGGCGTGGTTATCAGCATGCACACGAATCCCCAAATTTTACATGGTCCAGCCATGCCACTTTCACAAATGATGATGGCAACACAAACAACCAGTCCATGGGTTTATTCCTTGCTGTCTCATTCTTGTTCAGCTATGTGCCTTCCCCCTAGAACTGTCAGCATCATGACAACTGCCATTACATCAGGAGAACGAAGATGAAGTCGAGCTGTCAGTAAGATTCTGTACACTAACCAATGACACATGACTTGACATTAATAATTAAAGAGAGTTACTTGTTTTAAATTAAGAGCCAGTATATGAGTGGTCTTTGAGATATTTTTTGGTTCATTTAGCAAGTAATTTAGACTTGAGATAGCATTTCAGTTAACAGTGCTAAAGAAGTTGCAAAGTTTGTGATGTCAGGAAACAGACTGCCATGGGAGATGCAATGAGACTGAAATGGAGATGAATAGGATATTAATAAAGGAGTTTATTTGATTAAGCAAGTTGGTAGTGTGCAGAGTAGCTCAGAATAGGAGGAAGTATTTTAACGGTTCAAAGCCCTGAGCTGATGAAATATGTCCTCACCCTGGGAGGAGGACAGGAAGCAGTGTGGGGTTCATTACATGCCACAGAACCAAACTTTATATGCTACTGGTGAAAATCACACTTGCTCTGCCAGTCTCATACGTGCATCCACTACTTTCACTCACCTGAGCGATGGGGTGCGTGCCTTCCTCCTCAGCAGGGCCTGATTGACAAAAAAAGAATTTGCGTGTTAATATAAAAAATACTTTATCTGCACAAGTAAAACAAACTAGTGATAAACTAAGTGTGTTTCAACATGACCTGATAAAGAACAGAATCAATTGTTTCTATCTTTTAGAAAAAGTACGGATCAGTGTATAATTGAGCATCTAATCTACTCAATTATAAACAACCATCAATATTACCAAGTTCCAGAAAGCCAGAACTTTATTCCGGTTGCACGCTTGCTATCTGAAGACTGGCAGGGACAAATAAATGTTTATTGTCATCATTTCACATAATTATTTATCAAATTTTAAAATCTGCTTAATAAAACATACAATCTTATGTTACACAGTTAACACAGTGTCACGTTTAACATTTAGGAACTGTGTGTAAACTTGTTTATGCACCTTCACTAATTGCATTCATGTACCGACACTATATTCATCCAGTATTTGGCAATGAGAGCACTTAGTGATTTGCAGAAAACTTCACCATAATTTTAAATTATCATGAATTTCTCTCACAGATACCCCACAGAAAGTAATAGCAAAAATGTTTATCACTTACCACATTTTTGCTGTTTGTGCAGTAATAATGCCACATCAAACACATTCAATGTAACACTCCTTTCTTTACTTACAGATGGGTACAAGTAGTGAGGAGAATGAGTGGCAGGTGAGGCAGATTATTTCTCAGGTGGATATTTTGTAGAGGTGAGACAGAAAGAAAATCTGATGCGTATGGGAACAGGATGGATTAGGAGACATAATAGGAATGAGGTGGAAGTGGGTGGAGTAGCATCTGGCTGGTGCTTTACAATCCTGCGTTATGCCACACAACAGAGGTATGTCAGTTGCTGGCATCTTAACAGGCTTGAAACAAACTCACCCTCAGTGCAGCGGATCTTGCCAATGACAGCCACTGCATGGTTTCCACCCTGGAGCCATGCGACACTGGACAACTTAACAGTATTTCTCCACTACATAGCCTTTGTAGGGGAATGTGCAGTGGCTCACTAGCCAACCCAAGTTCCAGACTCGACATCAACTATCTACTTTGGAATGCATGACTATATTAATAAGAATGCAGCCCACAATATTGGCATTGCCAGTGCTACCTACAGCAGTGTTTGTCAGTTGTTACAGACAGAGTGCTCAACTGGAAGCTTCAAGAATAGTTTTCATATTAGTAGCAATCTTTTCATGCATCAGGGCATTCTCTACCTTGCCTTCATCAGAAAGTTGTTTCATTTGCTTCATGTTGGCATGTACCATTTGTGCCGCAATGAAACACTCTTCCTCTTGCCCACTCAGGAACATCTCTCTTCTTGTGCTTTTATAATTAACTTTTTGTCTCTGGAAGCTTTTTACCAGTGTCTTGTGATCCATTAGGTAGCCTTCATCTCTGTGTTCAAGTGCTTCTGCATAGTGTTTGAATGGTTTTGCTCCGTGTTCAAATGCCTTGTGCCACTTCTTTCTTTCATCCTGGTATCTTTCTGCCTGCACCATTCCACATCATCATCCCTCCTTACTGATGTCTTGGTCCAATTTCTGTATTTTTCTTCCAGGTGTGTGCCTCATGGATGACACTGCCATCTCCTCCATGGGGATGACAGTTCATACTTTTGGCTGCTGTTACAGTCAAAACTTTTCCTCTGAGCACAGCAACATTGGAATCTAGGACATCATCAGTGCAGCTTGCAGTGCTCAGCTTAGCTCATATTAGTGACAACCTTACAGCATATCAGGAGTATTTTTATGTTGCTTGCACTAGGAAGCTGTTTCACTTGCCCAACATTATCATGTGCCTTCTGTGTTGCAATGATGTTCTAATGTTCTTGGCTACCTGAGCACATCTCTCTCCTTGTGCATGGATCATCCACATTAGGTGGGACATATGACCACGAGTGTGGGTGGCAGATGGGGCAAGGCAGCTCCCTGCTGGACTCCCTGTAGAGAGGTGAGGCAGAAAGATGAACAGATTGGTCTGAGATCAAACTGTAGTGAAAGTCTTGATGGGAAATACACTCCTGGAAATGGAAAAAAGAACACATTGACACCGGTGTGTCAGACCCACCATACTTCCTCCAGACACTGCGAGAGGGCTGTACAAGCAATGATCACACGTACGGCACAGCGGACACACCAGGAACCGCGGTGTTGTCCGTCGAATGGCGCTAGCTGCGCAGTATTTGTGCACCGCCACCGTCAGTGTCAGCCAGTTTGCCGTGGCATACGGAGCTCCATCACACTCTCTAACACTGGTAGCATGCCGCGACAGCGTGGACGTGAACCGTATGTGCAGTTGATGGACTTTGAGCGAGGGCGTATAGTGGGCATGCGGGAAGCCGGGTGGACGTACCACCGAATTGCTCAACACGTGGGGCGTGAGGTCTCCACAGTACATTGATGTTGTTGCCAGTGGTCAGCGGAAGATGCACGTGCATGTCGACCTGGGACCGGACCGCAGCGACGCACGGATACACGCCAAGACCGTAGGATCCTATGCAGTGCCGTAGGGGACCGCACCGCCACTTCCCAGCAAATTAGGGACACTGTTGCTCCTGGGGTATCAGCGAGGACCATTCGCAACCATCTCCATGAAGCTGGGCTACGGTCCCGCACACCATTAGGCCGTCTTCCGCTCATGCCCCAACATCGTGCAGCCCGCCTCCAGTGGTGTCGCGACAAGCGTGAATGGAGGGACGAATGGAGACGTGTCGTCTTCAGCGATGAGAGTCGCTTCTGCCTTGGTGCCAATGATGGTCATATGCGTGTTTGGCGCCGTGCAGGCGAGCGCCACAATCAGGACTGCATACAACCGAGGCACACAGGGCCAACACCCGGCATCATGGTGTGGGGAGCAATCTCCTACACTGGCGGTACACCACTGGTGATCATCGAGGGGACACTGAATAGTGCACGGTACATCCAAACCGTCATCGAACCCATCGTTCTACCATTCCTAGACCGGCAAGGGAACTTGCTGTTCCAACAGGACAATGCACGTCCGCATGTATCCCGTGCCACCCAACGTGCTCTAGAAGGTGTAAGTCAACTACCCTGGCCAGCAAGATCTCCGGATCTGTTCCCCATTGAGCATGTTTGGGACTGGATGAAGCGTCGTCTCACGTGGTCTGCACGTCCAGCACGAACGCGGGTCCAACTGAGGCGCCAGGTGGAAATGGCATGGCAAGCCGTTCCACAGGACTACATCCAGCATCTCTACGATCGTCTCCATGGGAGAATAGCAGCCTGCATTGCTGCGAAAGGTGGATATACACTGTACTAGTGCCGACATTGTGCATGCTCTGTTGCCTGTGTCTATGTGCCTGTGGTTCTGTCAGTGTGATCATGTGATGTATCTGACCCCAGGAATGTGTCAATAAAGTTTCCCCTCCCTGGGACAATGAATTCACGGTGTTCTTATTTCAATTTCCAGGAGTGTATTTTATGAACAAAGGTACTGGCACCAGAGACAAATCTAGTGAACAGGAAGTGATACTGTATTATCAGCCATTCTCTCCAAAAGCATTGACACATTCATCCCACATGCTTCAGTTGTTTTCACTCTACTATACATTCCCAGCACCTTCATTTCAGAGGTGATCAGCTTTCATATGTTGTAAAGTAGATCATAGAAACCTTATTTCTGCTGACTGTATTCTTCATAACCACCCTCCCCGTAATGCAAAAGACAGCTCCATAAATAATTGTAAACAATTAATTCCAAGAAACTACTGAGACATTCAACACAAAATAAGGAAAAGAAAACAAATGTCTCCAGTACACTATCTCATGAGAAAGAAGAAAAACAGTACATCAAGAGAACAGTATCTGTACATTTGTGGTGGTAGATTTCCAACTATAGTTACGATTTTGATATGATTTTCATTAATAAAGACATGCATTAATTTTAGTTACAAGGCACAGACATCAGTTTTCTTCAAGGATGAGTTATCAGTGAAAATATATGTCAAATAGTATATACCTAGCAAATAATGTAACAAAGATAAATAATATCTACACTGTCTTTGCCATCCACAATGAAGCCAAAGATAGGAAGCTCCTTCTACAAAACATACTGTACTCACTTCTGTACCAACAAAGAAAAAAACACATTCTAGCATCACCTGTCAGCTTATGGGTTCTAATTGTACATAAACTGAACAACAGATTACAGTACACAATGAAATGGGACATTCCTATGGTTGTGCAGATTCTGAAACAAACATTTTGGCAGGACCTTTATGTCTGATTGACCACAGAAAGGTTAAGGGAGCCCCTGAAAATGTTAGTATCAAATTATTTATGGTAGTGCTGAACGCATCAGCTATGACCATTTGTAAACTAGATTCACACCCCAATATTTCCATTTAAGTTACTACCCTAATAGGTTGTACAAAAATGTTCAGTTTTGAAATACAAATCATCCTCAGTTTCTTCTACTCACATCATTCATTCATTCGAGTCCCACTGTTTGATTAAGCCTCTTCCCTGGCTTCTCCTGGTATTCTGGTCTCAAGCTACAGGCATTGCAGCTTGTAGTCCATGTAGCCTGATATCCACTCAATGCCTCTCACCAGACTGTCACCTCAATGTTCCCCCCACTCACCTCTCTAGGATAGGAGCATGTAATTGTCTTATCCTATCTGTCACTCACTCCATCACTACATTTATCACTCATCTCCACTACCTCCCCACTACGTCTCCTACTCCTGCCTGTTCCCTGTCCATTTTTCTGTTTCCTTTTCCCTCCCTGTAATTCTCAGCACACATATTTCCACAGCTATATAGGCAAACTTTGTATTTCTGTAAGTCAGTAAATACTCGCCCCAAATCAAAGTCCTCAATATTCAAAAACATAAATGTAATAAAATATATTGTGATTTCTGGATTCTAATTCAATTGTGAATGGTGGACTGACTAAGGGGTTGCAGAAATCACATAGATAAGAACTATAAACCCACTATCCAATCAAAATACATGGGCACCCTTATGTAATGGGCAACTGAGCATTTTAATTCAATGAGAGGTGGAGCTACTATTATAGGAAGTGAAATGATAATTAAATGGACACCCTAGCTGCAAACAGGCGGTGATGTACTTCATTGGGGAAATGTTGAAAATGTGTGGCCCGACCGGGACTCGAACCCGGGATCTTCTGCTAACATGGCAGACGCTCGATCCATTTAATTACCATTTCATTTCTAGCAAAGCTGCATGGTCATCCACGGTAATTGTTCTATCAAGAACAGATACTACTATCATATATAGTTAAAAACGGCTTCCCGGACATTGACCTTCTTGTGCGAACGCACACGATATGCCCAAACTCGAACGGGACTTGGTAGATTAATCTGCCACAAGTAATGAGTATGATCAGCAAACATCTGTTAGGCACACTACGAATGTAGTGGTGTGGATATGTTGGGAATGTGGATCTCACGGGGAGTGTGCAAGGGATAAGTCCCTGCAGACGCACTATCCTCCGTGCCCGTGGTGGCTCAGATGGATAGAGCATCTGCCATGTAAAAAGACGATCCCGGGAATGAGTCCAGGTCGGGACACACATTTTCAACATGTCCCCAATGAAGTACATGACCGCCTGTTTTCAGCTAGGGTGTCCATTTAATTATCATTTCATTTCTAGCAAAGCTGCATGGTCATCCAGGGTAATTGTTCTTACGGGAACAGATACTGCCACATGTATATTATAAGAAGTGGCAGGTATTACTGTTTTGTAAGCAGAATTCATCAGTCAGGGATCTGAGTACACTGAACATGGACTTTTCTTTGCATTACACCTGAATAATTAACACAGGGATGCATTTCAGCCCTTCCAAACTTGCCCAAGTCTGCTGTCAGCGATGTGACAGTTAAGTGAAAATGTGAAGGAACAACCAATGGTACATTAAGTCCAGGCACACACAGTATGCTGATGGACAAGTGCTTCTATCATTGTGGTAGGAAATAGTAAAAACCAGCTTGCAGTTAGCTGCTGCAGTCACTCTTCAGATTTGAAGTGCAGCTAGGAGCCCGCTAAGGAAATGGCTGTGTACAGGGAGTTAGAAAAACTGGTTACACCTATGACTGCTGGTGAGTGGATGAGTGGAAACGAGATTTGGAGTGACAAACAGTGCTATACTCTGTGGGTGTCTGACGGAAGAATTTGGATGTGGTGACTACTAAGTGAACATTATCTGCCATTACCTCTACTGCCAACAATGCAGTGCAGAGCAGGCAGTGTAACAATATGCAATTTCTCCTCTTTAACTTGTTCTCCCCTTATTGTTATTCAGGATATGATAAATGCAGAAGGGTAAGTACATATTTGACAGTATTGTGTACTATACGCAGCAGAGGAACAGTTCACAGACAACGACCAATTTGATCAGCTCAACACTTGTACCTCTCATGGATCAGCATTGTTAGGCAAAGGCTTATAACCAGTGGCATTCCTGAAGAAGGCTTGCCTGCCGATGTTCCAACCTGAAAGCAATGGATCGTCTTAGGGATTAGTTAAAAATGGCATTTTCACTCCATACCCTGTGTCCAATATTTCTACCTTGTCTGGTATCAGCTATCAAGGAAGAATGGGCTGGCATCCACCCACAGAGATTTCGAAATGTCAAAGTATCCCCAGAAGAGTTCAAGTCCTCAAAGGAGAACACAAAATCTTAATGTCCACTAATAGGTGTCCAGATACATTTGATTCTCTAGTGTACAGAGCAGGAATGTAAGCCTGCCACAGTGGGCTCTTACTCTTACTCACCAGGTGACTTCGCTGCACCTGCAGTACTGGGTCCAGCCTCTGGTGACCGTAGCCGCTGTTGTTCTGCACTGGATACTATTGTACGCACAGAGAGAAAACATCTTTCAAGTACTTTATGTTCACTTTAGTGACATGCTCTTAAATTATGGCTGCAATTGAGGGTAAATTTGCGTATTTTATCATGGACAATGATGTACTGAGGCTATAACCAATCTCAGAAGCCATAGTTACGAAAAGAAATCCACATTCATGGCATATAGGAAAAAAAATTTAAAAAACTTTGGACTGTGTTCACTGGGCGCCATGTTCACAGACTGTGCTTGTATGTACCACTCCAGAGGAGTGATGCACATATCAATGACTTCTTATCAATGAATGCCATTTTGAAAGAAGTGTTGTGTACACATTATGAAAAGAGCAATAGAAAACAACATGTCGAACATAAACGTACAGATATTGTTCATTAGTGTGATTTCTATTTTGTGTGTGGTGACTTACATCAGGGGACAATATGCACCTTCAGCACTGTACAGCTATCGCAGCAGCTTTGGGTGCCAAACTACATGTGTTAAAATAGGTATTCTGTGGGGTCACCACACTGTCCTGTAAAGCAATAGGCTGCCGAAGGAGTTATTTCAACAACTGATGTATGTTGTGAGACACAGAAGAGGAACCTCAAAATTATTGTGAGTGTCTCTTTTATACTGAATGAAGGTGATCTTTTAGTGTAGTTCACGAGTGTGATGATGAAGGGAATAAATAATTTGTTAAGTCAAAAGCGACATAGTAAGTTATTTATAAAAATGTGATGCCTCAAAGGCATCAATTTTGAATTTTAAAGTAATTACAACAGAGTTTGAGAAGAAGTATAGAAGATAAGGTACAGAATATAATACATCATTGTATTAAATAGTTACACCACATGACACCTGACTGCAGTGTTAGGGGACAAACGACATGAAAGGGAAGCTGTGTTGACAGAGGAGTGAGACAAGTGTCAGAGTCCTGCACAACTGAGTAAGTGAGCACAAAATGTGAGATCAGGAGACCACAGCCTAACTTGATAGGCTGAACACACCACCTGTCATAGACATGCACAGAAGTTGTGACTGAGCCTTATACAATGTACAGATATAGTTTAAGTCCTTTTGGTCACACATATTATAAACTTGCCAGTCAGTACTATAGGCAAAAATGTAAAAGGTGGTGGTGTATGCATTTATCTAAATCCCAAGCTTAAATTTAAGTTAAGATATGAGGCTAAACCATTAATCATAGAAAAGAAAGTAATTGTTGCAGCAATTTGCAGATCACCATCTGGAGATACTGAAGTCTCTCTTAAGAATTTGGAAGAAATGCTCGACATTTTTCTCAAATGAGAACTCTGCCATAATTCTTTGTGGTGACTTTAATATTAATCTATTGGTCCAGAGTTCAGTAAAATACAAGTTTTTAGACATACTAAAAGCTTCAACTTGTTTCCCCACATATCAGCTCCCACTAGAACAACAGATTCCAGTGAAAGCCTAATAAATAACATCTTCTCAAATGTGGTCACACATGAAGTTGCAGTTACAAATGTGAATATAGGATTATCAGATCATAATGCACTAACCTTTAATCTCACTGCAACTCCCAAGGAGGGGAAAATAAAAAGGAGTACAAACGATTTTTCTCTACTGAAAATTGTAATCAGTTCAAAAATAATGTTAAAAATGCAGTTTGGCCAGAGGTCTTGGCACAAACAAACACAAATGATGCTTAAAATACATTTGCTTCCACTTTTATGGCATACTTTGAAATGTGCTTCCCAAAAAAGCTTTTGAGTTACAGATCATCTGGATCCAAAGGGACCTGGAGTACACCCAGAATTAAAACGTCAAGTGAAACCACGAAATTACTAAGTTTAAAGTTAAAAACATGCCATGATCAGCAGTTTGTTGAGTATGTGAGAACATACAAACAGACTTACCGCAAAGTAATATCAAAAGCAAAATTATTAAGTAATGATAGATTAATAAGGCAGGCTAGTAACAAGTCAAGAATGATGTGGTAAAAAAGAAAAATGAAAAAAAAATTGTGTCGAACTATAGAACAGGAAATCCATCTTAAAAATAATGAAAATATCCCCATAGAAAAAATGCCATGGCAAATAATGTAAACAATTATTTTGTTAATATTCCCCTTACTTTAAGCAACAATTAACAGTGATGTCTCCAATGGTAAATACCAGCATGATGGCAATCCCATCAGAGGAGCATTAAGTTCTAAAAGTCATTAAATGCTTGAAATCCAAATTGTCCTCTGGTTTGGATGATGTACCTGTATCAATAATTAAAAAATTGCTCCATGTGTTGTCGAACCTATAGTGCACATAGCAAACTTGTCCCTTAGTGAAGAGATATTTCCGGATAAAATAAAATCTCTAAAGTGATACCTCTACACAAAAATGGTGACAGACATAAAATAAAAATTACCAACCTATATCTCTCCTCCCATACTTCTCCAAAATACTTGAGGAATTTATGAAAACCAGGGTTACAAAATATCTAGAAAAACATAAACTAATAAATAACAGTCAACATGGCACAGTACAGAAACAGCCATATTGCACAGCAATAGTAAGAAATTTTGAGTCAAATAAACAGGTTGTTGGAATTAATCTAGATTTAGCCAAAGCCTTCAATACTGTGAACAATGTAATATTACTAGGGAAACTTGAAGCAATATGCATCAGGGGTACCGTTAAAAATTGGTTTGAATCCTATCTGCAAAACAGGTCACAAGTTGTTGAGCTGAGGTCATCCAAGAATCTTCACAATTTTAAACCCATATCTGAACCAAAACAAATTTAAATAGTTGTTTCTCAGGGCAGCATTCTGGGCCCATTGTTATTTCTAGTTTATATCAATGATATGCAGGCTCCAGACAGTTCAGCCAAAATTCTACTATTTGCAGATGACACGAGTATCATAATTATTGATAAAAAAGAATCACTGTGTACTACAGCAGAAAAAATGCTCATACATACAGTCATGGTTATATTAAAATAAGCTGACATTAAATAGAAAGAAAACGAACTTAATACAGCAAGGGAGAAAGTGACAAGGGGAAAATATGTGCCTTATGCTGGATAGCAAAGAAATAGAAAAAATGTGCACCACGAAGTTTCTGGGAATGCGAATTGACCAAGATTTTAACTGGAATGCATACAGTTATTATATTACTCAGGAACTTAGCTCAGCATGTTTTGCCTTAAGAATAATATCCAAGGTATGTAGCAAGGAATATATTAGAGCGGTGTACTTTAGTTATTTCCGATCAGTTGCTAGCTGTGGCACAAGCTTTTGGGGAGAAAACCAGGTCAAGACTAAATGACATTTTTATTATGCGAAAAAGAGCTATTCGTATCATGACACACAGCCCACTACAAACTCACTGTAGACCCTTATTCAGACAACTGAAGATACTGACAATACAATTTATATATATCCTTAAATGCCTGGAAATGATCAGTAAAAATAACTGCGATCTCCAAATCAACTCAAGCTACCATGATCACAATACAAGGCATTGTAAAGACTTCCACATTCCCTATGTAGCAAAAACTATAAGTCAGAAACATGTTAGGCAATTAAAGAATTGAAAGGTAAAAATAATTTCAAGCATTAAGTAAAAAAAAATACTTGATGGAAAAATGCTACTAGAGTAAGCAAAGACCTGTCTCAGATTGTGGATTGAAACCTGTACTTACTTTTTAAAAAATTTAAACTAATTTAATTGTGTTTTCAACTTCATAATTATGGTACTTATGAAAAATCTGTTAATCATCTGTAATACATTTTGTGTACAAGGCGTAGTTCATGGTCTGTAATTGTTTATCATGAGCACGTACTTTTGTTTTTGTGTAATAAGTTCTTGTACACTACTTATGTACTATGTGTATGTAATTTGTTTGGCTGTTTGTATATGTTCGTCCATTTATTTTGTGTATGTGTTGTTATGAGTTATGTGTAACCAAATGACAAATCCTATATCACGTGTGTGATCTATTGGATGCTAAATAAATAAATTAATTAATTAATTAATTAATTAATTAATTAATTAATTAATTAATTAATTGATTAATAGACATCCAAAGGAACAGACACCACACTTTTATAAATATTCATGCCTGATGTAATATTGGCCTTTCAGTCCAAATGCACTGCAATGTCAGATATCCCACAGAAATATAGTAGACCCGCAAGCAAAGAAGGCTAATATACAGGGTACACTACTGTGGAGATTTGGGTTAGGAAGGAAACAGACTGATACCCAGAGTGCAAAAGAAATTTTCATGTGTCACTATTCAGTTGTTTCAATGTGCTATTGCAGTAGAAGTCAAATTTCTTTCATCAGGCCTCGATAATGTTTCACTCCGAAGACATTCAATATGTCTATAATGCTTGGCTACATCCAGTAATGTCTTCTCATGTATGTGTAAATAATCCTGCAACATGGGACAGCCAATGCAGTGAGCAGTAAGACTGGAATCAATGCATACACATTGAGGAAGTAAATAGGGGGGATCTAATCAGTGAAGTATAGAGTACAATTTGATTGGTTAGCGATGGAAACATCACGTCTAGTAGGTACGTATTCCACATATACAGCTTTGCATTATTTTGTTTCCAGTCAGGAACCACTCATTTAAAGCAACACATTTGTGATAAAACCCACACTGACACAGCTCCTTCAGAGATAGTGGAAGTAATAAACAACAGTATAGCACAGAAGTGTGTTGCAATGTGTGCCAAAGACATGAGTCCTCAAAGCTGTTTCTGATGAAGGTTGCAAAGAACTAGGCCAATGATTAACACATTTAGGTGCACAGTATATAGAATTCTGTAGTTCAGATGCCATACTACATGCCATCTCTTGTGAACTTTGTTTTCTTTACACCTAAATTTCTGGATTTAGGAGCACACGAGTAAATGCTATGAAAATCAAAGGAGAGTAATGCTGTTTAGAACATTTCACTGGACATGTTTCATAATTTTCTTACTGTCTCCAACCAGGATACCAGAACAATAAAACTTTTTGGAAAACTGCAAAAGGATTTTTTGTTTTGTTCTGATCTCTATGTTGTTTGTTATAATTGAAAATTGAAGTAATCACTGAATAAAACAGGATTCTCAGTCTTTAACATTTATTAACCTTCAAAATAAGCAAGGTGTTCCACCAAAATAGCAGGGTTCTCAGTGTTCCATAACCGCCATAAACCACTCTGAACTAGAATGATCACACCATTCCCCTCCCCACTCTTTCCCATGTGCTGAAATCACAATAATTTGTTTCAAGACAAAATTATCATAAACACTAAAAATCAGATAATGTGACTCATTTGTGGAACATCTGCAGTGCTTACCATAATCAGGGTCCCTGGCGAGCACACGAAGTATAATTGATTTCTTAAGCTGCTTTACTCGCATTTCCTTCTCATCTATCTCATTAATTTCAGAACAGCATGCTTCACAGAGCATTCCTTTCCTGTCAATTTCTACGTTCCTCATATGTATAATTTCAGCCAGCCTCTGGCTGAAGCTAATTCTGCTGGTGTTGGTGAGGGCAGTCATGGGAGTCCCTGTAATTCCCACCACTTCACGGCATAAAAAGCAGCTGCTTGCACTGGCTGGTAGATGTTCTTGGAACTGGAAGTAAAAGCATACACAAACCTGTGTTAAGTATTTGTCAATATTCATTTGTGTTACATTGGACTACAGTACTGCATACCCTAAAAGGAGTGCCTGTAACTACTATAACCAGTTATATTTGTGACAGTCATTTTGTTGTGCCTACCTCCAACTCAGCATCTCTGTTTAATGGTGAGTAGCAACTTTCCTTTCCAGGTCAACTTGGGGACAAGCTACTTAATTTTAGGTGTATGTGTAATGCTGTGCTCTAATATGAAAAGTCACAGTGAACTACTTATCCAATTCTTTGACATGAGCTCTTCTATCCTACAGTGTTTTAACTACTCCATTGAAACTCCACATTTTGGAAGACACACCACAGTCCACCTCTAAGTTTACACTGGAGCAGTAGGTGACTATTTCATTCTTCTTGCAACAAAATTCAACCATATGAGGCTCATCACGTAAATATACATTTCACATGGCAATCTAGCACATAGTCAGTTAGCTTGAGCATCAATATGAACTGCATAAAAGAACATGTTTGACCTGCTGCTGGAAGGTATGTTGCTGCTCACAGTGTTCATCCTCACACAATAGCCACACTGAAGACAACCTTGGAAGAAAGTGGCACTGTCTCCCAGTTTGGAGGTCAGTAAGACAACCCTGCAGTCGTCATATAGGCTAAATCAGTAAATATAAATGAAATATTGAAATCATCTTTAAAAATTCAGTCAATGCCAATGACAAATTGGGACAGGCAGTACAAAGTTTTCATGATCTCAGATGAGAATCAGAATGCAGAAGAGAGACAGGAGGCCAAATGGAGGAGTAAAACAACAAACTGGTAGTGTGAGAGAGCTGACAGGAAAACAAGATCTAAATCCTGTCAAAGACACTGATTTTATATGATCGTACTTACTGTCTTTCAATGTCCTGCCTCTTCACTAAGTTTGAAAAGGAAATCCAAGCTTAACAACTTATATGAACTAAACACATTTTTGCAGTAAGAATTAATGTTTTGTGGATTTACTAATGTGCTAGTAATTCAAATCATCTTATATTATTCATTAAAAAGACAATATTCAGAATTAAAATCAGTTATATTGCTACAAGTCCAATTGTGATGAAGAAGTAAGATGGATCAGCATAGATCTGCGTGGTTCTCCTGAAAGTCTGTAAGAGGGGTGGCCCGGAGGCAGATGGCTAACAATCTAATGCCATGCAACTGTCACTTACAGTACAATGCTGATTTATAATAAACTTAGTCTTCAGTGCATGTGTCAAGAGTAACTGTTATGCAGAGAATTCAAGGCTGTTCAGCAATACTGTCGTTGTTAAAAGGCAAAGGACTGATAATTAAATATTTATTGCAAAATATATTCCAATTTGCTCAATTTTACCACTACAATGTAATAGAACAAATATCTTATTGCAGTTTATGAACTATTTTACTTTTAAATTATCTATGTATGTCCTTTAGCCAAGTACATTATTCACATATTTTTTCCTTTACTCTTCCCCTAAAAAATGGTTATAGTAAAAGGATTTTAAGCCATAAGTTATGGCCACAAAGGGGCAAGAAGGTTCTGAAAATACAGATCAAAAGGTGCCAATGGAATTACTTTATTTGATTTACATCAGCTACATTAACTATTTTTGTCCCATGTCCAGGGTTCTGTTATATCAGATTACACAAATCACTTCAGTTTTCACACCAAGTCATGGACACTGAGTTCAATAGTTCCTTATACATGAAGAAACACTGCTTCACTTCTAAAGAACCCAATTGTGCATTTCCTGTCAGCACTCATAAAGGGAGCCCAGTCAAAGCTGCAAAAGGTTTCCACATCTGAAATCTTCATTAAATTCAATTTGAATTTGAATTTGTTTTTAGAAACCCCATCAAGTATGTTCTTAACACTTTGATTGTTTTATTTGTTTTATTCTAGGGCATAAGAACAACTAAGGTCATATGTACCCATGTCAGAGCATCTGAAAACTAAGACAAAAAAGAAGTTAAAAGTAAGTGCACGTTAAGTCGAATCTACAGAAGAGAGACAGTTAAAACTGAAAAATTCCTTGTGGAGAGTGTTGCATAAAATTTTCCATAGAGACAACAGAGGTCCTGAACTAAATATTAAATGTCATTTGCTGTATTGCTACGATAGATTAAAGGTAAGACAGGATCAACCGCCTGTGGAGCTTTCGCTAAAATGGGTAATAACTCAGGCAGCAAACATAAATGAGAAGATAAGTGGTTGAAAAAAGGGAATTCTGTCAGGAAATGCCAAACTGTCAAAGGCTGATGACAAGCAGATGGACTTTGCTGGAGCTTGTTCCCATGAAGGGGGGACCAGTGGTGATGCCCAAGGGTACCACCTGCGGACTGATGGCAACACAGAGATCATCAGACGGTATGGAAGAACTAACAGGCTGAGGTAGTCTGTTGCCTTGGCAGCAACAAGAGAAGCTGCGTTTCTGATCAGACCGACATGACCAGGTACCAACATAAACATCACAGTAGCTCCATAAAGAGTGAGCAAGTGGAAGCTTTCTTGAACAAGTTGCACTAAGGGACGGACCTTGTGCAGCACAGGGGACCTGAAGGGATATGAGAGAACTGGAGCAGATAACAATTGAAAAGCCTGTGTTGCCAAATGTAATGCGTGGCTTCATACAGAACAAAGAGCTCTGCTGTAAATACTTAGCTGTGTTTTGGAAGCTGGTACTGAAATTTGTCAATGCAAATGACAAAGGCACACGTGATACCACAATCAGTCTTACTGCCATCAGTGTACACAAATGTACTATTGCTACGTTCTGTGCGAAGGTTGAGAAACTTATGCAATAGATCAAATCTGGATTAGTGTTCTTATGAAGTCTGGAGTGAACACAGGCTGCCGCAAGAAGCCGAGGTTGGTAAAGTGTCAGATAGCATGTATTTAAGCAGCTGGAGCAGCAGCCAAAAGGGAAGTAACAGAAGAAGGATGCACCTAACACTGGTGGTGAAAAGAATCATCAAAAAAGAGGGGAGAGGATGGGTAGCCAGGCATGGCAGACAAACATCATGTGCACCTGTTGAGGAGAACATCACACCAGTATGACTGTGGTAATTCAGCAGCTTCTGCATTCATACTCTCAATTGGGCTAGCGTAAAATGCTTCAGTAGCCAAACAGATGCCTTGATGGTGCAAGATGGATGCATAAAAAGAACACCAATAGCCTAGTTTTGAATGGACAAGGGATCTGTTGGACTGGAGGAGGAAGGTCCAATCCACTCCCCAGGAAGTGCTGTTGATGGGACATTGAGGGACAGGGTATAGCAGGCAGCCAAGTAAGATGTGGGAGGACCAAGAAAATTTCCTATCAAGCATGAGCCCCAGGAATTTCACAGTTTCAGCAGACAGAAGAGCAACAGGCTCAAGATGTAAAGACAGTGGAAGAAACCCATTGCACTGCCAGAAATTCCTACAAACCGTTTTGTCAGTGGAAAAGCAAAAGCCTTTGTCAATGCTCCGTGAGTAAAGACAATCACTGAAGACGCTGCTCAATGAGACCAGTCTGTGGGAGAATGCAATAGATCGAAAAATCATCAATGAAAAGGGAGCCCGATATGCCCTGCGAGATACAGGCCATAACAGTATCAAAGGTGACAGCAAGGAGGACAACACTCAGGACGGATCCCTGAGGCACAACATTTTCCTGGATAAATGGGGTTGACAAGCAAAACCCTTATGTACCTTGAAAGTTGTCTTTTAAAAATTCCTGAAGGGAATGGTGCAGGCAGCCTCAGAAGCCCCATGTGTAGAGAGTACGGAGTATACCAGTCCTCAAGCAAGTATTTTACATTTTCTCCGGGTCAAAAAATGCACGTACAGTGTTATTTCCGCAGAAATCACACGGGTTGACAAGGTTATGAGATGGTCAACTGTAGGATGGTGTGTTGGAAATTCACATTGTGCAGTGGTTAGTAGATTGCGAGACTCTAGCCGCCACACCAGGCACCCAGCTCTGACTGGACATCACATTGTATAACCCCACTATAAATCAAATTATGTTCGCAATCGACAAACTATGTGGCTGTGTGTTCCTTGGTGTTTTCCATGTTAGCAGGTCATCCTTACCCTATCCCACACTACTTACCAGCAAAAATGTGAGATTACTGTCACAAAGACAAATTGAAATGCTGGTTTGTCCATTCTTGAACCATTCCCTAATCTTTCTGTTCTCGCACTGTAGCTCACTAAGCAAATTCTGGTCAGCACACTGAGCTTGTTGCTATCTAGGCCTTAACTCTCCTTCATTTTGGTTTCTCAGTTTTCAAGCAATGCTCACCACCAGCATTACATTAAATTCTGCTGAGTAGACAGTTAACTATTCAACATCCTTTCCAAAGAAACTACAATGAAATGTTATACGATAGTGTCAAGACTGTAGTGAAGTAATTTTTTCAAAGTAATTTCACAAAGATGTGTGTAAATGATTTTTTACAGCGTAATACAGTTATGAAGAGCTTCCCAGAGGGCACAGTCAGTCATCAGAGCATACTGATGACAGCCAACCTCTCACTACTGACATGGGAACTATTGCAAGTTCATACACCTACAGCCAACTACAAACATACTTAAAACATGGTGACACACCCCTCCAAGTGGCCATCGATAGTATTCACCCATAACAACACATATTTGACTGCTAGCATCAGTGTACTGGCCTCACTGCATTGTAACTGTACGCACAGTACAAACGAGGCCGCTGCTGTATTTGGTAGTGTATCAACAGATGGAAGTCATTTAACCCATAACTCAAGAGGAGACTTTTCTGTAACGTATGCCACGAGCTCCACAGCTCATGGTCTCGCTGTAGCATTCTCGCTTCCCAAGCATTGGGTCCCAGGTTTGATTCCCGGCGGGGTCAGGGATTTTTCACCTGCCCCGAGATGTTTGGGTGTTGTTGTGTCCCCATCATCATCATCATCATCATCATCATCATCATCATCATCATCATCATCATCATGTCCCCATTACAGTTGGAGGAAGGCAATGGCAAACCACCTCCATTAGGACCCTGGCTAGTATGGCGGTGCAGGTCTCCTGCATTGTTCCCATATGCTCTGTCATGAAGCATGGGAAATTTTTTCCATTTCATACCAGAAGTAGGGGTCTCTGGGAGCCCGATGTTTAAACTGGGATCAAGGCAAAAATGATTTGAAATTTTTAATTTATGCTACATAACATTTATTTTTACAATTAAATAAGTGTTGTCTAAATGCTTCTAGTTTATTTTACTGCACTAAACAAAGCCTGCAGCATTTGACTATTCATCACACAAAAGCATATAATTTTGTGTGGTTCATTTAAATAGTACACATAAACAGACTGTTAGAGTACTGAGTGTTACATCCCATAAAATTATACAATCTCCGTAGGAAATAAATTTACAAATAAAACTAATGTCCAGGGTTTAAAATTGCACATAAAAAGTCCACCTGATAGGGACAAAAAACCTTTTTCAAACTGAAATTAACTGCTAGGAACAATTTTTTCTTATCACCACTCCACTAACACGTTCCTCCATAGACCAACTAACAACTACTACCACACAGGCCATCATGTGCTCTCCAGTGGATAGCTGGGAGAAGTCCTGGGCTGCAAATTGATAAATCAATGGCCGAGTAACTACCATGAGCCACAATGAAATGTGTGGTGGACCCAGTATGTAAGAGGAGGAGGTCGAATTGCAACAGTAAAGTTTTGACATCTCTGACCTTGCCAGTGAGCGTAGTACCAACCCACAAGGGGTTATGGGCATTAAAATCTCCCAGAAGTAGGAGAAGTTTAGAGAGTTGATCAATCAGTGCAACTAATACATTCAGGGGTACTGCACCATCTGGAGGAAGGTATACATTGCAGACAGTTATTTCCCACATCATCCTTATTCTGACAGCCAGAGCTTCAGCTACAGACCAAGTTTAGGACATAAATGCCAATTCCACCTGACACTCTATTGTAGTCGCTATGGTTCATGTAATATCCCTTATATCTGTGGAAGGCAGGAATCCGCATTTCTGGGAACCATGTTTCCTGGAGAGCAATGCAGGTAGCAGGTGTAAAGTGCGACAGTTGCCGTAGCTCTGACACCACTGGAGGATGACATCGTGAGACTGGGAAGGCATGGTACATTTAATGAGGCAGTTTACTCCTCAGAGTCATGCGCTGCCTCTGATTTATTGCCTGAGCAGTCTATATCCATTGTGTCCGAGGTTCTGGCGAGATCTAGGTCCTCAGCAGACACCAAAACCTCCACCCCATCCTCAGCCACAGAGCTTGTAGGTAGCAGTGGTTTGGGTGCCACCACAGTTTCCTTGGTCTTGGGAGTTTTCATTTTGGATTTCTCTCACTGCTCCTTGGGTTTCCCTGGCTGGGAGGACTTCACTGGCTCAGTCTCCGGGACTGGGTATGAGCATGAAGCCCTACAGCCAGCTGCTTTTGGGCTCTTCAGACACTGGCGGGTGTCATCTTTCCCACTAGAAGAAACCTGGGAATGGAGTGTCCCAGGGGACCCTTCCTAGTGAGAGAACCCGAAGAGGACTTACGCTCCTCCAGCTTAGAAATGGGGACGGATGTCCCTGATGGTTGAGGGGGTGTTGCTCCTGAAGTAGGTGGTGCAGGAGCAACAGGGACAGAAATGCCCCCCACTGTCAAGGGGGCAGGTGTACTCTTCTGGCTCCGAGAGGTGACCTGGGTTGGCGGAGCTGATGGTGCCAAAACTGTTGTAGCGGCAGCATAAGACGATGTCATACGCACAGGCAGCAGATGTTCAAATTTTCTCTTAGTCTCAGTGTAGGTCAGTTCGTCCAGGGTCTTGTACTCCATGATTTTCCTTTCTTTCTGGAGAATCCTGCAGTCAGGGGAGCAAGGCAAATGGTGCTCTCCACAGCTGACACAGATGGGAGGCGGGGCACATGGAATATTGGGATGTGATGGGCGTCCGCAATCTTGGCATGTTATGCTGGAAGTACAGCAGGAAGACACATGACCAAACTTACAGCACTTAAGGCACCGCATTGGGTGAGGGATATAGGGCTTTACATCACACCGGTACACCATCACCTTGACCTTCTCGGGCAACATATCACCCTCAAAGGCCAAGTTGAAGGAACTGGTGGCAACCTGATTATCCTTCCAACCCCAGTGGACACACTGGATGAAATATACACCTCGCTGCTCTAAATTGGCGTGCAGCTCATCGTTGGACTGCAAAAGAAGGTATCTGTGATACCCTGGACCATATTTAAGCTCTTATGGGGCGTGATGGCTACAGAAACATTCCCCTCCATGTCAGAAGTGAGTAACTCCCGTGACGTGGCAGAGGACTCTGTTTTGATCAAGACTGACACAGATCTCATTTAAGCCCTCCACCTCCCTGAACTTTTCCTCTAAATGCTCAACAAAAAACTGAGGCTTCATCATCATGAAAGTTTCCTCATCAGCTCTTGAACATACAAGGTACCGGGGCGAATAAGATCCGCTGCCATCTTTAGCCTGATGTTCCTCCCATGGTGTGGCCAGGGAGGGGAATGATTTGGGGTCATACTTCTGTGCATTTAATCGAGTTCGTCATCGCTTAGAGACTGCTGGTGTTTCACCACCAGCAAGAGATGATGGACTACACTTCATCACGTGTGATCTGCCCTGATGCCACCCACTCTAACCAGGGGCCCTCCCCATGGGCACCGCCTAGCTGCAGCAAAGGCCACCTGTCAGGATGGCCATTATCGGGAGTCCTGGTGCCCCAGGGGGCTGGGCGTCTACCCCTTGGCATACATGGGGAGTTAATGGCGCAGGCATCATCAGCAGAGCAATCCCTGTGTGGTCAGGGGACTACAACAAACAGGGTACATGGTGGCCCCACCACTACGGACTGGCTACCATGCTGGCTATCAGGTGCAAAGAAGTCCATGTTCATTGTCGATGCAGAAATCGATGCTGCATAGTTAATTGTGGAAAATGCACGCAGGAAGGTGTCCTCTCCCATGAGATGGAGAATGGGCAGGACTGCAATGCGACGACAAGAAAGTGTGCTAAAGAGGTCAATGCATGATGGACACGATACGCCTTGTAAGGTGCCCTTCCCCAATTGGTTCGCTCTTTGAAAAAATTTTGTAGAATGGAGGTCAAACCTTGTTTAGATTGAAGTCAACTGGTAGGTATTTCTGCTTAATGGAAGTCTCTCTAACAAAGAAACCACTTTCTACAAAGCTTGGGTATCCGATTAATGAGGGAATTAGTATATTTCATCAAAATATACAAGGTATTAGAGATGAAGTTAGTGAACTGCTTATAGATGTTGACTCTGAAATTATTGGTATATCTGAACACTTCTTAAATAAGGGGATAATTCAGAGGCTTCCTTTATCAGGATACAGGTTGGCTGGCAGCTTTTCTAGGAGCTCTTTGTGGTGTGGGGGAGTAGCCATGTATGTAAAAAACGGTATCTCGTTTGAGTCAATTGATGTTTCAAAGTACTGCACTGAAAAGGTGTTTGAATGTTGTGCAGGTGTGGTTAAATTTAGTGGAGCTAAACTTCTTGCTACTGTTATTTATAGATCCCCAGACTGCGATTTCACAACATTTTTGCTAAAGCTAGAGGAGGTTCTTGGTTCACTTTATAGGAAATACAAGAAGTTAGTTATATGTGGTGACTTCAATATTAATTGTATAAGTGATGGTGCAAGGAAAAGGATGCAGGTAGACCTCCTTAATTCATATAATCTTATGCAAACCATATTCTTTCCAATGAGAGTGCAGGGGAACAGTAGAACAACCATAGACAATATTTTTGTTCATTCGTCATTATAAGAAGGGCATTCTGTTAGCAAAAAGGTGAATGGCCTTTCAGATCATGATGCACAAATTTTAAGTCTAAAAGATTTTTGTGCTGCAACGCATGTTAAATATAGTTACCAACTTTTTAGGAAAGCTGATCCAGTTGCTGTACAGACTTTTGTAAACCTTATCAAGGAACAAGAGTGGCAAGATGTTTATAGTGCTGATACAGTAGACGATAAATATAATGCTTTCATCAAGACTTTTCTCGTGCTCTTTGAAAGTTGCTTTCCATTAGAATGTTCAAAACAGGGTACTAGCACAAACAGGCAGCCTGGGTGGCTGACTAATGGGATAAGAATATCTTGTAGAACAAAGTGGCAATTATATCAAAACGTTGGAAACAGTCAAAATCTAAATGCAGCAGCCCATTACAAACAGTATTGTAAGGTGCTTAAAAAAGTTATTTGGAAGGCAAAAAGTATGTGGTATGCAGATAGAATAGCTAAGTCTCAGGATAACATTAAAACCACATGGTCAGTCGTAAAGGAAGTGGCTGGTCTGCAGAGACAGGTCGAGAATATAGAATCAGTGCGTAGTGGGGATGTCCGTGTTACTGATAAGTCGCATATATATACAGTTCTTAATAATCACTTTCTGAATATAGCAGGTGAACTAAATAGAAACCTAGTCCCAACAGGGAATCATATAGCGCTCTTAGAAAAAAGTGTTCCGAGACTGTTACCTGAAATGCTCCTCCATGATACTGACAAGAGGGAGATTGAGTTAATAATTAAATCACTAAAGACGAAGAACTCTCATGGATATGACAGGGTATCTAGCAGAATACTGAAGTACTGTTCCACGTATGTTAGCTCAGTACTTAACCATATCTGTAACTTTTCCTTTAGGAGTGGTCGGTTTCCTGACCGATTAAAGTACTCGGTAGTGAAGCCACTTTATAAAAAGGGAGACAGGGATAATGTTGACAATTATAGACCTATTTCTATGGCATCGGTGTTTGCTAAAGTTATCGAGAGGGTTGTATATACAAGGTTACTGCAGCATTTAAATTTACATAATTTGCTGTCAAATGTACAGTTTGGTTTTAGAAATGGCTTAACAACTGAAAATGCTATAGCCTCTTTTCTCTGTGAGGTTTTCGATGGATTAAATAAAAGGTTGCGAACGTTAGGTGTTTTCTTTGATTTAACGAAGGCTTTTGACTGTTGACCACAAAATATTACTGCAGAAGTTGGAACATTATGGAGTAAGGGGAGTAGCTTACAATTGGTTCGCCTCCTACTTTAAGAACAGAAAGCAGAAGGTAATCCTCCGCAATATTGAGAGTGGTAATGATGTTCAGTCCCAATGGGGCACTGTTAAATGGGGTGTTCCCCAAGGGTCGGTGCTGGGGCCACTGCTGTTTCTTATTTATATAAATGATATGCCTTCTAGTATTACAGGTGATTCAAAAATATTTCTGTTTGCTGATGACACCACCTTGGTAGTGAAGGATCTTGTGTGTAATATTGAAACATTATCAAATAATGTAGTTCATGATATAAGTTCGTGGCTTGTGGAAAATAATTTGATGCTAAATCACAGTAAGACTCAGTTTTTACAGTTTCTAACTCACAATTCAACAAGAACTGACATTTTAGTCAGACAGAATGGGCATGTTATAAGCGAGACGGAACAGTTCTAGTTCCTAGGCATACGGATAGATAGTAAGCTGTTGTGGAAAGCCCATGTTCAGGATCTTGTTCAGAAACTAAATGCTGCTTTACTTACCATTAGAACAGTATCTGAAATAAGTGACATTTCAACACGAAAAGTAGTATACTTCGCATATTTTCATACGCTTACATCATCTGGTATTATTTGTTAGGGTAATTCTTCTGATTCAAAAAGGGTATTTTTGGCTCAAATACAGGCTGTTCGAGCTATATGTGGTGTAAGTTCGATAACCTCTTGTTGACCCCTATTCAATAGTCTAGGAAGTCTAACATTGCCCTCACAGTATATATTTTCTTTAATGTCGTTTGTTGTTAGCAATATTAGCCTAACCCAAGAGTTAGCAGCTCTCACTCAGTTAATACTAGGCAGAAATCCAATCTGCATGTGGAATGCACTTCCTTGACTCTTGTGCAGAAAGGAGTGCAGTATTCTGCTGCATCCATTTTCAATAAGCTACCACAAGAACTCAAAAATCTTAGCAGTGGCCCAAACGCTTTTAAGTCGAAACTGACGAGTTTCCTCATGGCTCACTACTCATATTCTGTCGAGGAGATCCTGGAATAGCTAAAAATTAAGCAAATTCCAGTGCTACAGTCTTGATTTTCTTTATTTAAACTAACGACTTGTCGCCTGAATATATTTCTTATATTTCATTTTATCTGTTTCTACAATTGTGTTATAATTTCATGTATTGACTCGTTCCATGACCATGGAGACTTCTCCTAAATGTGGTCCAATGGAACAATAAATAAATAAACCCTACAGGGGACCATCACATAGAGGCTGAAATGTGTGAAACTCCTTTTAGTCACCTCGTATGACAGGCAGGAATATCTCGGGCCTATTCTAGCCCCCAGACCCACAGAGGGGCTGGTCTGTTCTGATACTCCGTAAGCTCGAATTTCCCCCCCCCCCCCCCTCCCCCTTTTCATTAAACGGCAATGCAGAAAGCTATGAAATGCCCTACTGAAGTCAAGGAACATAACATCAGCATGAGCGCCATTGTCCACTGCACTGTGATCTCGTGGAGACACAGAGCCAGCTGAGTTTTGCACGATCTGTGTGGAATCCATGTTGATTTTCTTCCAAGAAGTCAATTTTTTAGCGTAAAACATGTTCCATAATTCTACAACAGATTGACATCAATGATATAGGTCTATAATTATGTGGATCTGTCTTACAGCCTTTCTTATTAAACGGGAATGAGCTGCACTTTTTTCCAGTTGCTAGGTACCTTTCATTGTTCAAACGATCTATGATGAATTACTGCTAGGAAGGGAGTAATTGCTTTTGCATAATCTTTGCAGAATCTCACAGGTGTCTCATCTGGTCCTGCAGCCTTTCCACTACTAAGCAATTGTAGCCGCTTTTCAATACCGCTATCAATTATCTCAATATCTCCCATTTCATTTCAACGTTCGCACAATGATTGAAAGGAGGGACAGTGTTATGATCTTCCATGGTGAAACAACATTGGAAGACTGAATTCAGTATTTTGGCCTTCTCATTGTTATCTTGCGTTTTGGTGCCAGTGTGGTCACTGAGAGAATAGTAGATGATTTTGACCCACTTACTGATTTTACATACCAAAATCTCTCATAGTTTTTACTCGGGTTGGTTGACAACGTCTTACTTTTGAAATCATTGAACACTTCTCTCATTGCTCTCCTTACGCTCATTTTTGCTTCTTTCAGCTTTTGTTTGTCAGCTAGGATTTTACTTCTCTTGAATCTGAGATGAAGTGCTGTTTGTTTACATAGCACTTTTCTAACATGGCTATTAAACAATGGTGGATCTTTCCGATCCCTCAAAACCTTACTCAGAACATACTTGTCTAGGGTATATTGAATGATGCCTTTGAATTTTTTTCCATTTGTTCTCCAGCTCTTCATCCTCATCACTGAATATTTGTTGCACACTGCTGAGTATCTTGAAATTTGTATCCTGTCTGCCTTGCCAAAGAAATATATCTTCCTACCTTTCTTGACATTCCTTGTACGACCTGTCGTCATAGATGCTGTCTCAGCCTTGTCGAAGTGGGCAGAGGAGTTGACAGATTTTCAGAGCACTCTCTTGTCCTTGAGTATGAAGCTGCTCCTAAAGGCAAAAGAATCAGCAATGATCAATGTCATGAGGATGCAGAAGACAATGGAAACCTCTGTATTAAATACTTGTAGTGTGAATTCACAGAACATGTGGCCTGTAACTGAGATAGTGTCATGATCTCTCCAATGCCAAAATATTCTGGACTAGTCCTCCATTTGGATCTCCAGGATGGGACTGTCAAGGGGGAGGTGACCATGAGAAAAAGATTGAATGATCAATTAAAGGATAACACCCTGCATCCCACGGCATGGAATGTAAGAAGCTTGAATGTGGTAGGGAAGCTAGAAAATCTGAAATGGGAAATGCAAAGGCTCAATCTAGATATATTAGTGGTCAGCGAAGTTAAATGGAAAGACAAGGATTTCTGGTCAGATGGGTATAAGGTACTATAAACAGTGGCAGACAATCGTATAATAGGTGTAGGATTCATTATGAATAGGACGGTATGGCAGAGAGTGTGGAATAGTGAACAGTTCAGTGATAGGTTTGTTCTTGTCAGAATCGACAGCAAATTGACACCAGCAACAATAGTTCTGGTATACGAGGTGCGGCTAGAAAAAAAACCATACTGATGCTGGAAAAAACATTTATTTACAATTATTTACAATTTCATGTTATCTCCTTCAATGTATTCTCCTCCTCGGTCTCTACACCGCTCCATACGAATTTTCCACTGTTCATAGCAATGCTGCAGATCATTTTCGGTAAGTCCATACATTACTTCCGTCGCTTTTTCTTTTACTGCTTCAACAGTCTCAAATCTAGTTCCTTTCAAAGCTGACTTGACTTTAGGGAAAAGAAAAAAGTCACAGGGGGCCAAATCAGGTGAGTAGGGTGGATGATCTAAGATGGGAATGTTGTGTTTTGCCAAAAACGTCTTCACTGACAACACACTGTGAGCTGGGGCATTGTCTTGGTGAAGGATCCATGACTTTTTTCCTCCACAAATAGTTCCATTTTCTCCGTACTCGCTCATGTAGGGTAGCCAGGACGCTAATGTAGTAATGCTGATTCACTGTTTGTCCCTCTGGTACCCAATCAATGTGCACAATCCCTTTTATGTCAAAAAAAAACAATCATTGCCTTGAATTTCGATTTTGACATTCGTGCTTTTTTTTGTCGTGGAGAACCACGAGTTTTCCAATGCATCGATTGGCGTTTAGTTTCGGGATCGTAAGTAAAGAACCACGATTCATCGCAAGTAATAACATTTTGTAAGAAGGTGGGATCACTTTCAATGTTTTCCAGGATGTCAGAACAAATCATTCTTCGGCGTTCCTTCTGTTCAATTGTGAAACACTTTGGAACCATTTTTGAACACACTTTGTTCATGTTGAAACTTTCATGAAGAATCTGCCTAACACTTTCGTTGTCAACTCCTGTTAACTCAGACACTGCTCTGATTGTTAAACGGCAATCTTGTCGAACACGTTTACCGATTTTTTCAATGTTTGCTTCAGTTTTTGCTGACAATGGTCTGCCAGTGCGAGTGTCATCACTGGTGTCTTCGCGGCCATCTTTAAATCGTTTAAACCACTCAAACACTTGTGTTCGCGATAAACAATCATTTCCGTACACTTGTTGTAACATTACAAACGTTTCACTTGCAGATTTTCGTAGTTTGAAACAAAATTTGATGTTAACACGCTGGGCTTTCTGTACACTCAACATTTTCCGACGCACAGTACACTCAACTACTTAAAACAGACGCCACGGGGAGACTGGGTGCAGGAGGCAGATGAAATTCGAGCAGTAGGTGGAGCGAGAGTCACGTGACAGGCCACGCTACTTTCAGCCTTATTGCATTTGTTTTATTGTTTCACCAGTACTAGTCTGGTTTTTTTTCTAGCCACACCTCGTACGTGCTGATGCCACAAGCTGAAGATGAAAATACAGAGAAAGTACATGAGGATGTTGAAAGGGAAATACAGTACATTAAGGGAGATGAAAATAAAATAGTCATGGGGGACTGGAATGAAGTTTTAGGGGATGGAGTAGAAGAAAAGGATACAGGAGAATATGGGCGTGGGACATGGAGAGTTAGAGGAGAAAGACCAATTGAGTTCTGTAATAAATTTCAGCTAGTAATAGCAAATACTCTGTTCAAGAATCACAAGAGGTGGTGGTATACTTGGAAAAGGCATGCAGATAAGGAAAGATCTCAGGTAGATTACATCATGGCAATACAGAGATTCGGAAATCAGATACTGGACTGTAAGGCATACCCAGGAGCAGGTACAGACTCTATTGAAATAGTGATGAAGAGTAGTCTGAAGTTCAAGAGAATAGTCAGGAAGAATCAATACTCAAAAAAGTGGGATACAGATATACTAAGGGATGATGAGATGCACTTTTAAGTTCTATAAGGCTATAGACAGCACAGTGAGGAACAGCTCAGTAGGCAATACAGCTGAAGAGGAATGGACATCTCGTAAAAGGGCAATCACCGAAGTTGGAAAGAAGAACAGAGGTACAAAGAAGGTAACTGTGAAGAAACCATGAGTACGGAAGAAATACTTTAGTTGATCAATGAATGAAAGAAGTACAAAAAGTTCAGGGAAACTCAGGAACATAGAGATACAAGTCATTGAGGAAGGAAATAAATAGGAACCACAGGGAGCTAAGACAAAAAGGCTCCATGGAAATTCCGAATAAATCAAAGAAGTTCAGCATACAGGAAAGTCAAAACAACCTTTGGTGACACAAAAAACAAGGGTAATAATATGAAGAATGCAATGGGAATTCCACTGTTAAATGCAGAGGTGAGAGCAGATAGGTGTAAAGGGTACATTGAAGGCCTCTATGAGGGGAAAGATTTTTCAGATGTGATAGGTGAACCACAAGTCAATTTAGAAGAGATAGGGTATCCATCAATAGAATCAATTTAAGACGGCTTCAGAAGACTTAAAATTAAGTAAGGCATAAGGGACAGATAAGATTCCATCAGAATTTCTAAAATCATTGGGAGAAGTGGCAACAAATTGACTGTTCACATTGGTGTCTAGAATGTACGAGTCTGGGGACGTATCATCTGACTTTCAGGAAAATATCATCCACTCAATTCCGAAGACTGCAAGAGTTGACAAGTGCAAGAATTATCACACAGTCAGCTTAGCAGCTCAGGCACCCAAGTTTCTGACAATAATTATACACAGAAGAGTGGAAAAGAAAATTGGGGATGTGCTAGATGACGATCAGTTTGGCTTTACAAAAGGAGCAGAGAGGTAATCTTGACATTGCAGTTGATAATGGAAGGAACACCAAAGAAAAATCAAGACACATTCATAGAATTTGTTGACCTGGAAAAAGCATTCGCCAATGTAAACTGGTCAAGATGTTCAAAATTCTGATAAAAATAGGGGTAAGCTATAGGGACAGACACTAATATACAATATATACAAGAGCCAAGAAGGAATAATAAGAGAGGACGACCAAAAATGAAGTTCTCAGATTAAAAAGTGTGAAAGACAGGATGTAGTCTTTCCTCCCTACTGTTCAATCTGTGCATCAAAGAAGCAATGATAGAAATAAAAGAATGCTTCATGACTGGAATTAAAATAAAATGCAAAGGGATATTAATGATATGATTCACTGATGCCATTGCTATCCTGAGTGAAAGTGAAGATAAATTACATGATAAGCTGAATGGAATGAACTATGTAATGAGTACATAATATGGACTGAGTGTAAATCAAAGAAAGACGAAAGTAATGAAAAGTAGCAGAAATGAGAAGAGTGAGAAACTTAACATCAAGACTGATGGGCATGAAGTAGATGAAGTTAAGGAATTCTGCTACCTAGACAGCAAAATAACCAATGACCAGTGGAGCAAGGAGGAAATCAAAAGCAGACTAGCCCTGTCAGAAAGGCTAACAGAAGTCTACTAGTGTCACACACAAGCCTTAATATGAGGAGGAAATTTTTCAGAATGTACGTCTGGAGCAGTGTTGTATGTCAGTGAAACACGGATTGTGGGAAAACCAGAACAGAAGGGAATCAAAGCATATGAGATATGGTGCTGCAGGCAAATGTTGAAAATTATGTGGATGATAAGGTAAGGAATGAGGAGGTTCTACGCAGAATCGGTGAGGAAAGGAATACATGGGAAACACTAAAAGGAGAAGGGACAGGATAATAAGACGTTAAAACATCAGGGAATGACTTACATGGTACTAGAGGAAGCTGTAGAGGGCAAACCTGAAGAGGAAGGCAGAGATTGGAATACATCCAACAAATAATTGAGGACATGGCTTGCAAGTGCTACTTTGAGATGAACGGGTAGGCACCAAGGAGGAATTTCCGATGGGTCACATAAAACCAGTCAGAAGACAGATGACAACAAGAATTAAGTTAGTTTTGTGTCTCATGCAACCATTTAGTCTCCTACTGACATGATGCATTTGTCAGAAAATGAGATGATGGCATGCAACAAAATGGGACACTGATGAACAGCACCATTCTAACATGAATCCTCAGTGGCTTTGTTGGCCATATAGTTTCCTTGTATCATGATGCGGCCAGGTACCCAGCAAATTATCACTTCCTTGCCACAGTGTTTGCATCACTATAGTGAGTCATTGATGTGTTGAATCAACTGGTCTTCCAGATTTCCGGATGCAATTGGTGAAGTTCTTGTAGTAAAGTAAGCAAGTCGAAACAGACAAGAAACCTTGTACGGTGATGTCAGTATCCCCTTCAGTGCCATTAGAATGTCATTTAACTCTGCATCATAATTTGTGAATTATTCTGGAAGACACACTTTGAAAACCCATTGAGGGAAAACAGCAAAACTGAAGACATTCTTGTCCTGTGATCCATCTGTAGAAACGACAATAAAACTGTGGTACGTGCTTAAAATGGACGAAACCAAAGTTGGGACACAGAGATTTTCAGCACCTGTCCAGCCAAATCCAGAGAGACTGAAATGTACTGGTCCAAAAGGCTCCAGTGAATATCAGAATGTCCTCATGGTGGACAGCACCTAACACCTTGAGATAGGAAATAAGGACTGATATATAGACCACACTGCCGTAAACTAAAAGTGATTGAACAAATGCCGTATAAAACTGCAAGAGGGAGGACCTGTCGAGCGTCCCTTATTTGTACACTAAGGCAGTTAAAAGTGTTCAGTGACTGAAAGCCCTTTGTTCATATGTCTTTCAAGTTAATTTTGAGTCAAATAATAAACCCAAAAAGTGCTCAGTTTCTTGAAAACGTAAAATATTGTCCCTCATTGTGAATACTGGTTGGTTAAAACTTTGACAAGGACAGTTAAAATTGGCGTGTCTAATCTTCTCTGGTGATTACCAAAAAGCAGTAGTCCTGGTCCAGGTTTTCAGCTACATTGTCACTGTTGTAAGATCAGAGGAAAAGTAGAAGATTGCAAAGTCATCCACAAACAAAGAGTATTTGACAGTTTTCCTGACTGTGGAGGAAATGCCACTGACAGTGATGGCGAACAGTGTGACACTGAGTAAACTGAATGAGATTTTCACTCTGCAGCAGAGAGTGCTTAAGTCATGTTTGGGTACCTCAGATGGTAGAGCACTTGCATGCGAAAGGTGAATGTCTCGAGTTCAAGTCTCGGTCCGGCACACAGTTTTAATCTGCCAGGAAATTTCACTGAATACACTGCCTAGCATGACAATTCTCTTTAACATATCAGTCACCCAAGGCATTTCCCATGTGTATCAAAAATGCCGGTCCACAAGAAAGAACTGGATAAAAAGTGGCAGATGTCTATGTAGTCCCCATTCATGAAGTTGGCAAAGGATGTTGTACCTGCAAAACGTTTCATACTTTCTGGATGTCTAAAAATTCCCCAAACCAAATGGTTTCAGCATAACAAGGATTCCTGTATCGCTGTCTCCAGTAAATTTTGATTGTCCAGAGTGGAATTGTAGTGTAGGGGCTGAAATCACACCACTAGGGGATCACATGACCTCACGACACAAGCAACCAGAGGAGGTGGCAGTTGACCATGCGTTGACGAGTCTTACCCATACCACTTGTAAGGACTACACCCCAGTAACTGTTAGGGGCACTAAGGTCTTTGCCTGGTTTCCAGAATGGAATTAATATTGCCTCCTTCAAATTCATGGGGTAGTGTCCATGAAACCAGATCTGACTAAAACAACAAAGGAGCCATCCTTTCATTTCAGAGCACAGATGACAAAGCCTGACATAGTGGATCTTATCACGTCCTGGAGCTGTGTCTCTGGCTACAGACAAAGCTAATTCCAGTTGCCAAATGGAGAACAGAAGGTTGTGGACTTCCTCATTACATGACAAGAAATTGAATTTCCTAATCTCTGCAATCCTATGGAACACCTGTAAAGCAGGAGCTTGTCTGGATGACTTGGTGACAGTAAAAATGTTTTAAGCTAAAACCTGCGCCATGGCTTGTCATGTCTATCAACACCAAATTCCTTGGCAAGCCTGTAAGGGGAAGTGTACTGCGCTTGCCTGAAACCCACTTTACTGAGTCCCAAACTTGCGCAGCAGAAGTGGACCAATTAATATACGTCAAGAATTCCTTCCAGGAAGACCTGTTCTTTTATCACTCACCTCCCATGTGCTCTCACAGATCTGTAGGCATGAAGGTTTCCTGTATTTGGATGGTGTTTGAAGTTCTGCAGAACTGTTCATTTGGCCCTGATTGCCAATCTAGTCTTAATTCCACCAAGGCTCAGGCCATCATCTGAGGTGGCTACTAGACTGGGGGATGGACTCTGCAGCAGCTGAATGGATCTCACAACTGATATGGACCACTGTTTCCTGTGCACAATCCTTTTGTTCAAAAATAGCCTATCAACTATACTGCAACCCATTTGCCCTTTCTATCATCCATCTGCATGGTCTCCTGTCAGCCCCTGTCGACAGAATGATCCACACTGGGAAGAGGACACTGGAATGTGAATCTGTAGCCACTTCCCACTGAACTCAGTCTGCAACAGCTGGGGAATAATAACAAAGGTCAGTGGCTGAAAAAAGACATTGGAGCTGTGGAAAAGTGCATCATCTGACCCAAGTTCAGAAAGCAGATATTCTCAGAACGGATGAATCGCTAGAGCATCTGACCCCTGCAGCAAGTGGTAGGTGAGCCCTACAACACAATGTGTGCACTTAAGTCCCCCATGAGGAATGGGTGTGGGAGTGCCTGAAGAGTTCTGTCAGTATGTTTACAACCAAATCATCATTAGGTGGAAGGCACAAAGAACATGCTGTGATATTAAAGGGTGTGAGAACTTTCTCAGCTATTACTGCCATGGTCGTGGTAAGAGGGATAGGTGAGGAGGGGTGACTGTCATCAATGAAAACAGTCACTCCACCTTTAGCCCTACCTCCAGTGTCATCATTTTTCCTGTAGGGGTGGTAACCTCATAATGCTGATGTGTCTGACTTTAAAATGAGTATCTTGTCACCAGATGCAGAAGTGTTTCTCCTGGACCAGGAGCTGTCATTCTTCCAAATGTGAGCGGTATCAATTTAAATATAACTGCAATGCAGAAGGTTATGTGGCAACCATTGTTTAGTGATGGTTGGTCTTTTCTTTCTCCTTCAGAGGTGATTTGCTGGTGAGATCAGGGGGAATGTTAGCCAGTTCTTAGCTCTCCAGATCCTGTCACTGGAAGGCCGTATCTTCCAAAGCTTAGTTCCCACCAGAGAGGGAGAAAGCTCACCAATCTGAAGGTTTAGCTACCACTTTCTTGGACTTTGAATTACTTTTTGAATGACGTTTTTCTTTACAGATGGGTTAGAGGTATGGCTTAGTTTGTTTCTGATGGTGGGTAGTGGTATGTGCCTTAGATGGTGACACCCACTGCTGATGGCTTTCGAAGACTTCAGTTTCAACTGGAGCATTTCCCCCACAGGTTCTCCAACAAGTTCATAGCTCATACTTTAATCTGTGGTCTGAGATTGTGCAGAGGCATCACGCTCAGCAATTGGCGTCTTAAGGGCTCATGTGAAAGAAGTAGCAAGAACGTGAGATTGCGTAGCTCTGAAAGCTTTTATAGCTTCACCATAGCTTGACTTTCAACTCCTGAATTTTCCATTCCTTGTTGTAAAACCTCGCACTTCTTGCTCCACACTGGGTGATCCTAGGAGCAGTTCATATATTTTGCAAGAAGTATACAATAATTGCCTGTTTTGTGAGCTGAGCCTCAGCAATGGCCACATGTAGCACTCCCATTACATCCCACAGAGGTACAGCCAAATTCTTCCAATTTTTACCATCACTCTGGGTTAGGAACAAATGGACAAACCTCGAGACAGATATAGCATATTGGAGCTAGTAACAACACCCTCACTAAAGTTAAGGCCTCTAGTGGGTATTCATCTAAGTCCTTAGATCCCGGAAGCTTAGATACCTGGGTTGAATTAGCAGTTTCAACTAGAAGTGTTCCCTTACATAGTTATTTGACTCTTTTTTGGGACCAAGCAATACCTTTCCATGCCTTGAGAATATGGAAAGGGAAGGCCTTCTCAAAGTTTCCTCCTGTTCTCCTGATTACAATGAAAGTGTTCATCATCGTCATCATCATCATCAGTTATCTGCTATATTAGCAGGTCCTTTGCCTCTCCATTTTCTGCGATCCAATGCTTCCTTCTTAAGGCTGCTGTATGTTGTACCGTCCATCATGTCATCCAGTATCTGGAATCTCTTCCTTCCTCGCTTCCTTTTCCCTTCTACATAACCTTCTAAAACTGTTTTTATCAGTCCGTCATTCTTTCTTAATATATGCCCAATCCAATTTCTTTTTCTTCTCTTTATTACATCTAGTAACTGTCTTTTCTCTACCACTCTTCTCAGTACCTCTTTATTTTTTACTCTGTCCATCCAACTTATTCTTTCCATCTTCTGCCATGTCCAGATCTCAAAAGCCTCCAGCCTTTCTCTGTCTTTTTTCCTCATAGTCCATGTTTCAGTGCCATATAGAAGAACACTCCACACGAGACATTTTATGAGTCTCTTTCTGAGTTCTCTGTCCAGACCACTGCAGAAGATTCTCCTTTTGTTATAAAACACCTGTTTTGCCATTGCTATCCTTGTTTTAATTTCTGTGGTGCACTTCCAGTCGGTGTCTATCCTGCTTCCAAGATACTTAAAATTTTTCACCTGTTCTAGTGTTTCTCCATTCAGCACAATTTTTATTTCCTTATTTCCTCCTATTGCCAATACTTTTGTTTTATTTGTGTTAATTTTTATTCCATATTTTTTTCCGTTAGTTGCAATGGTGTCCACCAAATCCTGTAATTCTTTTTCCCCTGTGTCTAGAAGGACCATGTCATCAGCAAATCTCATGCACCCTACTCTTCTTCCTCCAATTTCTACTCCTTTGTCATCTAATGAGCATTAATCAATCATATTTTCCAAGTACAGGTTGAAATGGGTAGGTGATAAACAGCATCCTTGTCTTACTCCTTTCCCTAGTCTGATCCAGTTTGTACTTTCTCCTCTCACTTTAACTGAAACTTTTTGATTAAGGTACAATGAGTTTATAAGTCTTCTGGTTCTCCAGTCCACTCTTTTCCCTCATAATAGTCGCCAGCGTGTCCCAAACCACATTGTCAAATTCCTTTTCTAAATCGATGAAGCACATATATAGGTCTCTTACTTTTTCAATAAACCTTTCTCCCAAATTTCGTAGGAGCCCTATTGTATCTCTTGTGCCCGTATTCCATCTAAAGCCAAACTGCTCCTCACCGAGATTCTCCTCTATTACTTTTTCAAGTCTTTTATTAATTATTCTTAACATCACTTTGACTGCATGTGAAATGAGGCTGATTGTTCTGTGCTCACTGCATTTCTTGGTTCCTTGTTTTTTCAGTAATGGAATCATTATTGTTGTCAAAAAGTCCTCAGGCCATTCACCACTGTCATATTTTATTACATAACCTCAATATTTCTCTTATTCCATTGTGGTTCAAACATTTTAGTATTTCTCCCGGTATTGTATCTGTACCTACTGCTTTGCCATTTTTCATTGCAGCAATGGCAGACTTTACTTCTTCCATTATGATGGTCGGTCCTTTCTCTTCATCACTTACACTGTTGTGTGATTCAAGTTCCAGAGTTTCTGGTTTGCTATTTGTGTCATATAGCTCTTTTATATATTCTTCCCATCTCTGGAGGACATCATCATGATCTTTGTACACTACCTCTTCGTCTTTACTCAAAATTTCCATAGCGGCACTTCCTGCTCTGTTTGGTTCCCATGTCATAGTCTTTACTCTGTTGTATAGTAAGTCATATCTTCCCTTCCTGTCCAGTTCTTCAATTTCATCACATTCCTCTTTTAGCCATTTTTTCCTAGCCAGCTCTGTTCCTCTTCGCAGTTCGTTATTTAACCTCCGGTATATCTTTCTTGCATCTTCAGTGTTCTTGCTTTTCAATTTTCTTCTCTCCTCCATCTTGGAAATCATTTCTCGTGTGACCCATGGTTTTTTTACCTTTTCCCTTTTACATATCCTATATTTTGCTGCCCTGCATTAATGATTCCTTCTTTCAGCATATTCCAGTACTTGTTGGCATTATCAGGTGCTTCTTTGTCTCGTAATGTGTTTAGAAAGTCCCGAGACAGCATTTCTGCAATTTGTTCTTTGTTGGACCTTATCTTCTCTAAATCCCACTTCTTCACCATTGTCACCTTTTTCAGTTTTTTCATTCTTATTTCTATTTCTGCCATAAGTAAGTTGTGGTCACTATTAATATCTGCACCTGGTAATGTGTGCACCTTCTTGATTCCATTCCTGTATCTTTCATCTACCAGTATAAAATCGATTTGGTTTCTATATTTATCCCCTGGTGATTTCCAAGTGTAGAGCCTCCTCTTATGGTTCTTGAACCATGTGTTTGTCACTATCAGCTGCCTTTCCCTGCAGAAGTCAATTAACCATTCACCTCTGTCATTTCTCTTTCCAAGACCATGACTGCCTACTATCTTTCCCTCTTTCCCTTCTACCACAATGGCGTTCCAGTCTCCCAATACTATTTTGCAGCGTTTTTTATTTTCGTCCATTATTCTCTCTATTACATTGTACGTTTCCTCTACAATTTGGTCATCATGTTCTGAAGTTGACATATTCACCTGGACAATAAGTAAATCTTTTTGTGCTCCTTTCGGCCTTACACCAATAACCCGGTCATTTGCATAGTCTACATATTCCACACATTTATCCAATTCCTTTGTCATAATCATTCCTACTCCATTAATTCCTTTTACTTCTCCTCCTGAGTAGTAGAATACATATTCATCTGACTGCAACTCTCCATGTCCATTCCATCTTACCTCAGCAACTCCTACGAGGTCCATATGATTCTTTTCCATTTTTCTTTTAAGGTTTTCTAGTTTTCCTGCTTGTAGCAGAGTTCTGACATTCCAGGTACCAATTCTCGTTTTGATTTTTTGCCTCCTTTCAAGTTGATGGAGTATAGACAGAGATATGCTGAATGAACATGTTTGGCTGTCAAGAGAGCAATGTATATTACCTTCAATGACCACCATAGCATCATATTGTCAAATGACATTTAAAAAATCCAAAGTAATTCTGCTCATATGTAAAGGCTGTAAGTGGCACTGAAGTTCAGGTCCATTCCCTAGAGAATGAGACGGGATCTGAAACTCATGGTAGCAAAGCAAAAGCTGAAATGCTTAACTCCATTTTCAAAACCCAGGAGAATTGCCCCAATTTAGTCCTTGTACCATTGAAAAGATGAATTAAATGAACAGTACTTCAAGCCAGATGGAATCTGATGTGTTGGCAGAAGAGCCAAAACCGTGTTGCTAGAGGAGGCCGAAATGCACGCGTTTAAGTTCATGCAGACTGGCGTGAGGTCTGGAACAAGGTAAAGTAGTTGAGTCTAGTAAGAAAAGAATGTAGTTGCAGGAATACTTAACTTCAATCCATAATTGGATAACATCGCTCTTGTTGATACATTAATTACAATCTCAATATAAACTGGTAAAGGCGCCTTGCTAGGTTGTAGCAAATGACGTAGATGAAGGCTATGCTAACTATCATCTTGGCAAATGAGAGCATAGTTTGTCAGTATAGCATTGCTAGCAAAGTCATCTGTACAATTGGGTCGAGTGCTCAGAAGTCTCTAGACCTGTCGTGTGGCGGCGCTTGGTCTGCAATCACTGACAGTGGCGACACACGGTTCTGACGTATACAAACAGACCGCGGCCGATTTAAAGGCTACCACCTAGCAAGTGTAGTGTCTGGTGGTGACACCACAGAATCCCCATCATATTCTATACTGAATTTTCAGCTGAGTTAGCCCCTATTCTCACTACACTACCATATCTGCCCCAAGCAAAAAACCATGCCCACTAATTGGAGAATGGCACAGGTCACACCTGTCTATGAGAAGGGTAGTAGACGTGACCCACAGAACTACCATCCAACATCCTTGATGTTAATTTGATGTAGACTCTTAGAACATACTCTGACCTCAAACATGATAATGTACCTTGATCAGAAAGACCTCCTCCATGCCAACCAGCTCGGTTTTCGAAAACACTGATAATGTGTAAACCAACTCACACTTCGCCCACATGCCGTACTGAAAGCTTTGGATCAAGTCAATCATTTAGATGCCATGTTTCTTGATTTTCAAGAAGCATTTGATTCACCTATGCTTATTGTCAAAAGTATGATCATATGGGGTACAAAGTGAAATTTTTGACTGTATTGAGGACTTTTTGGTAGGAATGGCACAGCATGTTACCTTGGGTGGAGACTCATCATCAGATGTAGAAGTAACTTGGGGTGTGCCCCAGGGTAGTGTGTTGGGACCCTGGCTGTTCTTGCTGTATATTAATGACCTCACAGGCAACATTAATAGTAAAACCCGGCTTTTTCCATAAGATGCAGTTATCTATAATGAAGCACTATCTGAGAGAAGCTGCAGAAATATTCAGTCAGATCCTGACAAGTTTTCAACATGGTGCAGAGATTGACAAATTGCTCTAAATGTTCACAAATGTACAATTTTGCACTTTACAAAACGAGAAAACATGGTATTCTTGGATGACAATATCAATGAGTCACAACTAGAATCAGCCAACTTATACAAATACCTGCATGTAACACTTTGTTGGGGTATGAAATGGAATGATCAGAGGGTGAAGTAGGTGGTAGACTTCAGTTTAATGGAAGAATACTGGAGACGTGCAATCACTCTACAAAACATACTGCTTACAAATCACTCATGCAATCAATTCAAGAATACTGTTCACGTGTGTGTGACTTATACCAGATGGGACTAACAGGGGATATTGAAAGTATACAGAGAACGGCAGCACAAATGGTCACAGGTTTGTTTAATTCATGAGGGAGTGTCAGAGATACTGAAGGAACTGAAATGGCAAACTTTTAAAGCAGACAAACTACCCTGAGATAGACTATTAACAAAGTTGCGAGAACCAGCTTTAAATGGTTACTCTACGAATATACTACTAACATCTATGTACTGTTCAAACAGGGGTTGTGAGGATAAGATGACAATTATCACATGCTCAGAGGCATTCCCACAATCTTTCTTCTTACATTCGATACATGGATGGAACAGGAAGATACCTTAATAATGGGTAAAATGGGGTGAACCCTCTGCCGTGCACCTCATAGTAGTTTGCAGAATATAGAAAGGGAAACATGACATCAAAACTGAGGGCTCAAAGTTAATGTGTAAGAGTGAAGCTCAACAGAGCTACCATCAATGGATGAATTCTCCATTGTTGGCGCATTTAAGCACGTAATACGGAAGCTGCTAGAGCAGTTTCTCTGTACAATTTTAAGGCTTCTTCACATTTTGTCCAGGCAAATCACTATGGTGAGCAGGGCATAACTGGACTGAGGCAACCAGAGAACTAGGGGGTACACTGGCACCCACAACAAGGAAATAATTAAATAATGAAAATTTGAAATGCGTCTACAATATGCATCATATGTAAAGTGTGTACTGTAAAATCCACCTTCCTTCAGGATATGTATGGCTGGCTTAGCTACTATCTCATCATCCCACATATTTCGGGTAGTGTGGTAGACAAGTTGATGGCTCATCTCACATCAACTCGCAGGGCAGATTCTACAGAAATACGAGTTGGCATAAGATGATCAGCACAGCCGCATCAAGGGGTGTCCTCTATTAATAAGGAACCTGTGGGAAACTGTGTAGAGGTCACTATGCAGTCAACAGTAAAATTGCACCTTTCTGAGTGGCCAGGAGTGACATATCCCCTACCACAGCGGTCCCTTCAGTTATTCTCAGCTTGCTGAGGGTTGTTGTAGTCTGCCATTCATGTCCTAGGCTTTCAAAATGTTATGTTGCAGCTGAGATCTTAGGTCTCTCTCTCTCCAGTACACATATTCAAGCTTGCCTCTTGCGGTTGCCTCTTTAGCCGATTTGTCAGTTCATTTCACAGAAAAACCACATTGCCCTGTGTCCAGATGAATGTTAGTATTCTGTAGCTGTGTAGGTCATCTACTAAGCCTTGGATGTTCACTTCTGAAATGTACACAGGGTGATATGTCCTTTGTAAGCAGTTCACGTAGTTCCTACAAACCAGTTGTCCTTTGTGGTGATTTTTTCAATAAACTGCAGAGCCTGGCCATGACCAACTCTCCAGTGTGTACACTGTATGCGTGAAGCAGAAAATACATTTTGCATATGAAAAAGCACAACCAAACCTGCCATTAACTTTCAGTCTGTCCATGTACATGCTCGTCGAATTAGGATAGTTGTGAGGAACTGAACACCAGTTACCTGAGGGTGGTGCATCTGCATTTTTCTTATGGCCACAAAAGAGATCCACTTGAATCATAAGGCTGGAGGCATATCGCAGGAGATGCTGAGAAGGAATTACGTACACAGACAAGTGGGGCCCAGTCTGCGCATACTGTTTTCAATCGTATCTAAACTAGTCTAACCATTTTTGGAGGATTCAGAATGAGTATGAACAGGTAGTTGTGAAACAGAGTTGACTAACATAGATGTTTAGGCATGTGGCAAATTTAGATTGAATTCTTCACCAAGAGTTGCTGGCACTTGACCCTCAATTGTGGGATACCAATTTCCAGCAGTATTTTGCGTGTGGGACTCTTCACAGAAAGCACCAGCTGCCAACTGCACACCATCGAAGTGGATAGGGTCTAACAAACTCAGTATTGATGTGGTATTGACTCACAAGCAACATCCATAGATCAGGTGGGATAAAACCAAAGCTCTGCAAAATTGTAGGAGAGCTGTGCTGTTGGGGCTCCAGGTAGTGCTGCTAAAAAATCTGAGGGTATTGAGTTTCTGCGTGCAATTTGGAGAAATTACTACAACACAAAATCATTCACCATACTGAAACATCTGAAGTTCAATCTTCATACAAAGTCAAATATTATGTGGACACAGTGAAGAATTACATACCACAGATAATGTCAAAACAATGAAAACTGTAACTTTGGAGAAGTTTAAATCCTCTTGGGACAAAGTGATTCATAATGTATATAATGTGGGAACTGCTGTGTATCACAGTAAGTGAAACTAAAGATAAAAGTATCATTTATGGATGGCAGAGTTAGTGTTGGGCAAGGGACATCAAATATCCTTCTGACTTTCTCAAATGAAGTAAGATGAGGTATATCAGTTCATCATCATGTCTCAGTAGAAAATAATTTCAGTGATGACACAGTAGCAAGATAAGAGATAAGGTTTTGAAAACTTTGATGACGCACCAGTGGATGTTGAAGATAAAACTGATATGCCTGGGAAAATATGTAGTACATTTTAAAACAGCTGATGTTCCATTGCTGGAAAATTTGTAATTTATTTGTGTGAAACATCTGATCACATGCATTGCATTTGGTAGTACAACAAACACAGCAGTATACAATCTATGTTATAAAAGGTACTGAAGTATACACTAAATTATTTTACATAATAATATATTAAATTTTTGTGTCTAAGGTAGGCTCTAGTAGCATTGCTCAGTGAGCTATGATTTTCAATGCATTTAGAATTTTTGAGTAGTTACCGTATTTACTCGAATCTAAGCCACACTTTTTTTCCGGTTTTTGTAATCCAAAAAACCGCCTGCAGCTTAGAATCGAGTGCAAAGCAAGCGGAAGTTCTGAAAAATGTTGGTAGGTGCCACTACAACTAACTTCTGCTGTCTAATATATGTAGCGGTACACAGGCATGCTTTGTAGACACAAAGATAAATACTGGCGCCAAAACCTCTGTGTCAGTAAATAAAAAAAAAAAAAAAAGAAAAAAAAAAAAAAAAAAAAAAAAAAAAAAAAAAAAAGAAAGGTGGAAGACGAGCTGCTTTTCTCCGCCCCGAGTTTTGACCACTGCATTTTCATACATTATCCAACAAAGTAAATACAAATTCCGTATTGTTCATCTTCGAATGTAGCAGAATTTCAATGTACTACGAAAATCCGACTAGCAAGGCTGTTTAGGATGTTTGTCAACATGGCCAACTCTACGTTCTGAGTTTTTTCCTACCTGTGAGAAGAGATGGTTGCTAATAGGAACCTGATGAAATGTGAATCACATGCAGTATTCTCTTCACCATAAGAATAATACGAATATAAACATTTTGCCATGTATTCTTTCACGTTTGCTGCTATCTCATTTAAATCCTGTCTGCCTAATAAACTACGAAACTAGAGTGAGACAACAGCAAACGCGGAAGAATATACCATCGTGTCATGTTAATATTCGTATTATTCTTATGCCTAATAGTGATACAATCAGAAATGAAGCATGCCTACTGACTAGATTTTTAACTCTAAGATGACTCTAATTTCTGTGCATAATTTGATGTACTAAAGAAGCGGCCGCAAAGATTTTCAAACGGAGAAAAATTTTCGCCTAACTCTCGTACAGAACATGTTCTATCATACACAGTCTATTATTTGGTTCTTGTTGATCATTATCAAAGAAAGCAGCACTGTATGTAACAACAAATAGCAGTCTCTTGCCATTGTTTCGCTAATGAGATGATTCCTCTTTTTAAAAAAGCGGCGGTAGCGCGCACAAAAGCAAGCCGTGGCGCGAGCGGCGACAGGCCGTAAACACGCACTATCAGAATGCGACAAACAATGCATGACAGTACAGTAATGCATTTTCTGCTTAGAGTGACGTGAACACCTATAACAAAGAAATCAGAACTTATCAGATCAAAGCAAAATAAGCAATCGATTCAAACCAGACGGAGCACGAGAAAAAGGAAGGGTACTCGTATAAATACGGACGGAGCGCCTGACGCATAGCAATGGCTACCTGGTAAAGCTTAACTGCTTGGCCTAAAACTTTTCTCTCCCCTTGAATTTTGAGTCCCAAATTACAGGTGCGGCTTAGATTCGGGAATTTTTTTGTCCTTTATTTCGAGTCTCATTTTTCAGGTGCGGCTTAGATTCGAGTAAATACAGGCATTGAAATATTTTGCTCCTTTAGTGTATGGACCATTTGCAATTCTTTTTCAGCCTTTGTCTGCCACATGGTAATATTCTACTCGTACAGAGTTTTGTTCATGACTTTCTGTTTTATGACATGTATATTTCTTGTCTTCTACAGCCAGTACTATTGCTTCAAATACAAACATAGAACAGACAGTCATTATTTTAAAATCTATTAATTCCCTGAAAGATGTTCTTTCATCTTTCTTACCTAATATTTTCAAAGCTCATTTGTGCAGCTTAAAAACTCTGCCCAAATGAGGTATTGAAGCCCCAACCAATAATACTTAAGCATTTGGAAGAAAGCGCTGCATTAAACTGAAATGCATTAGGCCTACCCTCATTGTTGGGTGTTGACATATGGAGTTATTCTTCTTGAAACATGTAAGCTAGATATTAGTCTAACAAACACACATTGCCAACTTCTTGTGTCCATAACCGTTTTCTGTCTACACATATACCTACAAACTTACATTCACTGCAGATTTTCCATAACACATTATATCTTGACAATTGGTACAATTTTGCAAGTACCCAACATTGAAGGAAATTATACTTCTTTTTTGTAAATTGACTTATACTTTTATTTCCTAACTGTGACTTTGCCATATCTATAAAATTTTTTACCTTCATGACAAGATTAAACACACAATTTCCTCAATAAATTCTGAACAGTCATCTGCATACATTGTAATGAAGATACTAGTTTTGAATTTTATTTGGGAACTCACTGGCATATCTTACACAAAGGGGGATGTCAATTATCAATCCCTCATGATCACAGAATTTAATATTTCTGGCCCTTGATGTGTAGCTTTTTAATGTTTCTCCATTATTGTGTGGGAGTTTGGTACACAGTCTTCTGTTTTCTAAAATGATGTATTAAGGTGCAAAAGTTTTCCACTGATGCCATCTCTGGCCAGTTTTGACCAGAGTACCTCTTTATCAACCCTATCAAAAGTCTGTGATAGATCTAGGAAAACCCAAGCTCCTTGCATGCCTTCATTGATTTTCTCAAGAAATTTCAGCATAAATTGTAGTGCTGCTGTCATGGTCCTGCGACCACTTGCAAAGTCCTGCTGAAAATCTCTCAGATGTTTGTGCATATTATACTACTCTAACACATTTCAGAATGATTTTGTTGATTGACTTACTAAAAACAGAAGTTGAAGTGAGTGGTCTAATTTTCTACTAACTGTTTATCACCTTTTCTGTGGGGAGGTTTAATGATGGGTGATTTAGTCTATCACAGACCACTCCTCACAACGAGAGCCATCAAATGATATGCTAGATTATATTGGCACTGCATAAGTAAAAATGGAGAAATTTCATCCCAGCCAGCAGATTTCATGTTTTTACATTCTCTGATGAGCTGCAAAGTGTGCTTGAATTAAAGTTCAGGGAGTTGATCAGGTTTAGATTAGATTAATACTAGTTCCATGAATCATGAATACAATATTTCGTAATGATTTTCCAATACATGAAATAATTAAGTTAATATAACAACTTATATATTTTTTTTATTTTTTTTTATTTTTTTATAATTTTTTTATTTGTTTTTTTTTTTTCTTTTTTCTTAATTTATATCTAAAAATTCCTCTATGAAGTAGAAGGAGTTGTGTTTCAGAAATTCTTTTAATTACTTCTTAAATACTTGTTGGTTATCTGTCAGACTTTTGATACTATTTGGTAAGTGACCAAAGACTTTAGTGGCAGTATAATTCACCCCTTTCTGTGCCGAAGTTAGATTTAATCTTCAATAGTGAAGATCATCCTTTCTCCTAGTATTGTAGTTAGGCACACTGCTATTACTTTTGAATTGTGTTTGGTTGTTAATAACAAATTTCATAAGAGTATATATACTGAGAAGCTACTGTGAATATCCCTAGATCCTTAAATAAATGTCTGCAGGATGATCTTGGGTGGACTCCAGCTATTATTCTGATTACAAGCTTTGGTGCAATAAATACTTTATTCCTCAGTGATGAATTACCCCAAAATATGATGCCATATTCAAGCAATAAGTGAAAATAGGTGTAGTAAGCTAATTTACTAAGATGTTTATCACCAAAATTTGAAATGACCCTTATTGCACAAGTAGCTGCACGTTTCAGCAGATCATCAATGTGTTTCTTCCAATTAAATCTCTCATCAATGGACACACCTAAAAATTTTGAATAGTCTACCTTAGCTATATGCTTCTGATTAAGGTCTATATTTATTAATGGCATCAAACCATTTACTGTACGGAACTGTATGTACTGTGTCTTATCAAAATTCAGTGATAGTCCGTTTACAAGGAAACACTTAGTAATTTTCTGACAGACATTATTGACAATTTCATCAGTTAATTCTTGTTTGTCAAGTGTGATTACTATACTTGTATCATCAGCAAAGAGAACTAACTTTGAGTTGACCTCAGTCGAGGCCCATGAGAAAGACAGGCCGCGGCACAGAAATCACTAATGTAGGCCTGAGTGCCCTCACTCACTCAACTCAGCAGACACTGTATTTTTAGACATGTTAGCTCTCAACTGGGTGTATGTGTACTAACGAGAATTGCATTTTCTACTGGAATCTGCTATTGTGAGGTCTCACTTATTACTCGTCATACAGTGAAATTGAAGATCAATTCTCATCATAAACAGCAAAACGGTTTGTTTATAGCATTTAGTCTCATCTGATTAACAGTCCTCATTTCATACAAGATGTAGAGCCTTATGCAACAGATAATAATTTAGGCATGATTTTAATTTTATTATATCACATTACAGCCATAACAAATTATCAGTAACCTTGTGGACTTACTATCATTGTAGGACTAGTAACAGTAAGACTTCATAGTAGTTACTTCCAGTAGAAGATGCAATTCATGTTTATACATACACGTCTAGTTACTAGTTAATAGGTATATAAATGCAGTTTGTGTGCCAAGTTGAGCGAGCTCGGCCTACCTTCGGGATGTACGTGCCATGGCCTCTTTCTCGTGGGCCTCGCCTTGGTGTGATTTCCAACATTTACTTTATCTGTAGTACAGAAGTCAGATTCTGCAATGTGTATGAAGTAGTCATTAAAAATATTACTTAGCCCCTCTCTATTGGTGACAATATTGTTATTAAATATCTGTTATTAGATTCTAAATGTGGCAGGGGTAAAGTACAGGGAGCAAAAGGCTATTTACAATTTGTACAGAAACCACGTGGCAGTTATGAGAGTTGAGAGGCACGTAAGGGAAGCAGTGGTTGGGAAGGGAGTGAGACAGGGTTGTAGCCTCTCCTCAATGTTATTTAATCTATATATATTGATCAAGCAGTAAAGGAAACTAAAGAAAACTAAAAAAAAGAGTAGGTATTAAAATCTGTGGAGAAGAAATAAAAACTATGAGGTTCAATGATGACATTGTAATTCTGTCAGAGACAGCCAAGGACTTGGAAGAGCAGTTGAACAGAATGGACAGTGTCATGAAAGGAGGGTATAAGATGAACATCAACAAAAGCAAAACAAGGATAATGGAATGTAGTCGAATTAAATCGGGTGATGCTGAGGGAATTAGATTAGGAAATGAGACACTTAAAGTAGTAAAGGAGTTTTGCTATTTGGGGAGCAAAATAACTGATGATGGTCAAAGTAGCGAGGATACAAAATGTAGACTGGCAATGGCAAGGAAAGTGTTTCTGAAAAAGAGAAATTTGTTAACATTGAGTATAGATTTAAGTGTCAGGAAGTCATTTGTGAAAGTATTTATGTGGAGTGTAGCCATGTATGGAAGTGAAACATGGATGGTAAATAGTTTGGACAAGAAGAGAATAGAAGCTTTCGAAATGTGGTGCTACAGAAGAATGCTGGAGATAAGGTGGGTAGATCACGTAACTAATGAGGAGGTATTGAATAGGATTGGGGAGAAGAGAAGTTTGTGGCACAACTTGACTAGAAGAAGGGATCAGTTGGTAGGACATGTTCTGAGGCATCAAGGCATCACAAATTTAGTATTGGAGAGCAGCATGGAGGGTAAAAATCGTAGAGGGAGACCAAGAGATGAATACACTAAGCAGATTCAGAAGGATGTAAGCTGCTGGAGTACGTACTGGGAGATGAAGCAGCTTGCACAGGACAGAGTAGCGTGGAGAGCTGCATCAAACCAGTCTCATGACTGAAGACCACAACAACAAACAACCACATCATCCAACAGTTGTGATGTTACACATTTTGACTTTCAAGCATCATCAGAGATAAATTTGTGCAGTGAGGGAGGAAACACTTATGACTGGATCAGTGGTACTTGAGCTTAGTATCATTGAAGATGATATTAATTCTTTGAAGATAAAAAGTTTGATGACACTGGCATTGTCAGTAGTGCAGTGCCACAATGTGAATTTTGAGTGGATATCCAGATCAGTCATAATGTTACAACACTGAATTACAGAGTCAAAATGTTTCCACTGTTAACACACAAAGCATTTTTGTGTCAAACTTTACAAATGAATTGTGTTCGTTGTTATATTAAGTATCTTCCATGAGCTACATCTGTAAATAATGAGAGTTGAAATTAAAAGCATACATTTTTAAGAAGAACAATATTAATTTGTCAACTGTTTTCTGGCCTTCATCATCCATAGTTCATGTTCCCTTTTCTCACACAATATACTGTGACATTTAAAACGAGCAATGCTTTCTAAATATCATGCTGATTTGTTGACATAAGCTTCTCAGTCTCAAGAAAGTTCATGATATTTGAATTGAGAATGTGTTCATGGATTCTGCATCAAACTGATAAGGATATTAGTCTGTAATTTCGTGGATCCATTCTTTCACCCTGTATATATAAAAGAGTCACCTGTGCTGTTTGCCAGTCACTTGGGACTTTGAACTGAGCGAAAAATTCATGACAAATCATAGCTAAGCTAAGCAAAGTGCCAATTCCATAATATACTCTTTGTAAAACCAAATTGGGATTCAACCTCGACCTGATGACTTCTTTGTTTTCAACCCTTTCAGTTGTTTATCTACACTTGGGATGCTTACTACTATGTTATCCATATGGGACATTGTGTGATGATCAAGCAATGGTGTGTTTGTACAATTCTACTGCATGAATGCTTTCTTCAACACAAAATTCAAAATTTCAGCTTTTATTTTGCTATCTTACACTGCCACACCGAACTCGTCAATGAATGACTGCAAAGAAGCTTTAACCCTAGACACTGATTTTACATAGAACCAGTATTTTCTTAGATCCCCTGACATCTTTTTTGCTACAATGTGACTGTGGTAGTAGTTGCACACTTCACACACACATCTTTTCATAGACACATGAATCTTTCGACTAATCTTTGCTTCAGTATTTTCCTGATTTCGTTATTAAAGCCCAGTAGGTCTTTCCCAACCTTAATTCACTTAATAGGCACCTATTTCTCCAGAGCACAACTAGCAATCTGTTTAAACTTTGCCTGTAATACCTCTACAACCATCATAAGGAAAATAAGCAATGTCAATTCATTGCCAAGTGATATACTAACAGCTGCTTACCTGCTATTTCTCCACTGGCCTTCTTGACTGTTTTACACACTGCTTCATGGGTCACAACAAACAAAACCAGTGATTTAAAAGAAATCTCTGAACATAACTGGGCAACCTGCCATTACTGTTGCATTTTTTCTCTCTTACTGTACATTTCCCTGTCACCTCAAAATCAGCAGTATTAGTATCAGAATTTTGGTGTTCAAAAAACATTTAATATGAAAGAATAACTGAAGTTAAGCTGAAACAGTTTTGGGGACTGGACAATGATAACTGCAGTTGAGTGAAAAATTAGTTACCAGTACATGGTTAATTTGTTAAAAAGCAATTTTCCAGTATTTTCTAGTGTAAAAGATAATGTCCATCTGAGATAAAAGTTTCTAATGTGATAAATATTGACCAAAGGACTTCTTTTAGTAGATAGTGCCATTCATGGAAGTATTGCTGAGTGTGTATACACAGATTTCATTGATGGAAGTAAAAGTAAATACAGTGAAAATGCAATTTAAAACAACTGAGCATTTGCAGCATCTGTGGAATCTGTGGAATATTACAAACAGTAGTAATTTGGCAATAACAACATTCTTCTGAGGTGCAACATTTTCCTTTGGCATTCTATATTAATGAAGAATAGACAGGAAGAATTACCACAAAACTGGAAAACTTTGCCAGGGTTACTTTCTTCTTACAACAGAAGAAATAATGATTATTTGAAGAACTCTGTTGTTGAGGATATCGTTTCAGGTGGTGCCCAAATCAAAGGCTATGGGGCTCACATGCTGACTGAGAAATCGTGGTCCATAGAGAGTGGGCAACAGGTTGACTGACACTCTGCCTGAGGACAGCTGGAATTGAGATCTTGGAAGAAAACAGTGGTCAAATCTACCATTGAACATCAAACATTACAAAATCCCTACATGAGACTTGTTCAGATTTGTTTCAGGTAACAACATGCACAATAAAATTACTGTAATTCATTAATTGACTAATATCAGGTAGGTACAAATATCCTGATATTTAACATGCTCTCTTGATTTATTTTTCCTTAAACAAAAGTTAATTTTTTATGAAACTGGGATACTGTTTGTGAGTGTTTGCTGTGTAGGGAAGTTCCAGACAGAGAACCCACAAGGACCTATTGTGGTCTCTCTCCTCGGGTCAGACACAATAGAATAACTTGTCAATGTATGAGCCAGGGTGAGGAGTGTTCTCTCACTGTAAGATAAAATCAAGAGCAAACCCAGTGTGGACATTCCAATCTGCATAAAGTGATAACATATTTTCCACAAAGATTGGTAGTGGTTTTTGCATCCATTCTCAAACTATAAGGGGCAGTAGAAGTTTAGCAATCCCTATCCCAAGCCTTCAGAATTACAAGCTTCCTTGTTTCTTATGTCAGTACCAACAATTCTGACATCTATTAATTCACTCTTACCCATTTCCTCAGTAAGTTGGTCAGTGAACTCAATCCTGGTATACTGATGTGTCTCAGTCATCATTCGATAACATATTAGCAAAGCCAGCCCTTAATTGTTTCCCAAGCAATTACCAGGTTTGCCAAAAGTATTGTTTCTATAATTATTTCTGTTAATTTCATTATATAAAAAATAATTTGGCCTGACCTTTCTGGTAGAAGAAATTGTTAAAAAAGGTGGAATTTTTGAATAGACTCAGTTAATTGAATGAGTTAGGTTTTAATTGTCATTTCTGTAACAAACCTCAAACTAAGTATACTTATAGTATCTATTATTGTGAGGATATATAAAGACCCGATTTTTAGTCCCGAGACAATCAGACCATGGCCGATTTTTAAACGAGACACTTATATTGGTTAGATCAACAACAATGCATTATCTTAACCATGAAATTAGTGCAACACAAATAGGCATGTGTTAAAATAATGACAGTGTCTGTTCAATAGTGTCACACATACCATATTATTCTGCATGAACTGTGTGGTTGGGTTTTTACTGCTCATAGATGTTCAGTGGTGAACTATTGTAGCAGTATGCTGATGTCTGCCTGCAAACTATTAGTGAAGCTTATCAAAAGTTAACCAATAGCAAACTGGACATATGAACTGTGTAATATTAGGGGGTTGTGAACAGTGCACTGTGAAAGGCAACTGTGCAACTGTAGGCTACATCATTTACAGTACTCAGTGTTTAACTTCCATCCCCAATTTCTCAGCCAGTGTAACAACGAAATACTTTGACTCCAAGAACTATCAAAGAAGAAATAAAGCAGGCAAACGTCACAATGGGGTAGTGCTGGCAAATAACTTGGAGGTAGCACAATGAGCCACACCAAGACAGGAACTTCTAATTGTCATTGGTTCCATTAGCTCCACAGTAAATGTGCTGCATACATTTGGCAGGGACTGTAGTTTGTAGTTACCAGTGTACAAAAACACATATTGAACACCACTATTAGTTCAGAAGGTGGGTGGTGTATGTAGAAAGGAAATTAATTGATGACATAAATTGTGACTTACCAGAAATAATGCACTTCTGCAGGGGGACATTTAGTCTCAGATGAAAAAAATAGAGAAATGGATATCAGCACACAAAATGAAGGTCTATTGTCATCGCTTGGAGCTCCATGCACATGAAAACTGAGTGCCCTGAAAGGAAAACAGGAATGATTGTGGGGGTAACCATATGCTATTGACAAAACTCACCATTACTGCTTCTTTTTCTCCTAATTCTTCTTTTTCTTCTTCCTCTCCTCTCTCACCACCAGTCTCCTCTCTGGCTGGTTGTTGGGCTCCTGATCATCGGGGAAAAAAAACTGATCAATTTTGAGATACTGTCAAAATTTAGGCAAAAATACATGACAAATGAAAGACAAACTAAGTATGTCTCATCATGGAATAAAATGGCACTAATTGAACAGCAGAAAACCCAAGTTGGAATATTAACAATATTCTGAAGAAGATGGATTGCTATCCACCATAAAGATGACTTGTTGAGCTGCAGACAGGCACAATGAAAAGACTTTCTTGTGTCCACCTGAATGAACATAAGCGTGCGTGTGTGTGTGTGTGTGTGTGTGTGTGTGTGTGTGTGTGTGTGTGTGTGTGTGTGTGTGTGTGTGTGTGTGTGTGTGTGTGAGAGAGAGAGAGAGACAAAACAAACATGATCCATTCTAAGAGTCGCCAAGTACATTTTCTTTGGGATTTTGCATGCCTCAGTGGTATCAGGCAGCCGTACCATAGATGCAACCACGAAGGAGTATTTGCTCAGAGATTAGACGAAAGTGTGGTTGCTGAAGGGGAGTGCAGCACCCTTTTTGGTATTTGAAGGTGCAAGAGTCTGGGCAAGTGACTGTTCTGGCCTTGTGACACCAACTTACATGGCCTTGCAGTGCTGGTACAGTGAACAGCGTCATGCAAAAGGAAACTACAGCCGTAATTTGTCCTTAGGCCATGCAACTTTACTCTACAGTTAAACGATGGCATCTTCTTGAGTAAAACATCCCACACATGTAAATGATCCCCCATGTGGATTTCTAAGTAGGGACTGCTTTGGAGAATGTTGTCAGGAGAAACACAACTGATATTCTACATGTTGGAGGATGGTAAATTGTGTCCCTAAGCTGGGAGGGATGCCTGAAAATTTAAGGAAGTAAATGTATAGCTTAAAATTAGAATATAATGGGAATTATTGAAGTTCAGTGGTGAGAGGAACAGGACTTCTAGCCAGATGAATACAGGGCTGGAAATATAAATCAAATAAAGTAATGTAGGAGTAGATGTAATAATGAATAAGAAAACAACAAACAACAATTCAAGCAAGCCACTATGAACAACATTGTTAACAGATTACTGTAGACAAGATACATGAAGCCAAAACCCATTGCTGTATCCGAAGCTTACAATCCCACTAGCTCTGCAGATGGAGCAATTGAAGAAATGTGTGGTGAAACAAACGAACTTATTTGGACAGTTAAGTGATACAGAAATTTAATTGTGATGGTGGATGGGAATACAACAGTAGGAAAAATAGAAGAAAAATGTGAACTAGGGAAAGAAATGAAAGAGGAAGCTGCCTGGTAGATTGTTGCACAGACCACAATTTAATCATCACTAAAACTTGGTTTAAGAATCATGAAAGAAGGTTACAGACACTGAAGAGTTGCAGACACCGTCAGGTTTCAGATTGATTATATAATTTTGAGAGAGAGACTGAATTATGGGTCCAGATTTTAAGATATATCAAGGTGCACATGCAGATTGACCAGAATATACTGATTATATACCGCAGATTGTAACTGAAGAAATGGCAAAAAGGTAGGAAATTATGGAGATGGTATGTGAATAAGCTGAAAGAGCCAGAGGTCATTGTAAGTTATGGACGGAGCATTAGGTAATTACTGACTAGGACAGAGGAAAGGAACACAATAGGACAGGGGAAAGGAACACAGAACAGGTGTGGACAAACAGTGGCCCACTAGTGGTTTTTGTCTGGCCTCCCAAGGCAGAATTTTTTGCAACAATTTATAACTTTTCTGAACTGCAAAGTGGGCTACTGCATGCCATCATTTTAAAAGGTGTGACCTTCTGCTAACCTCTGCCTACATAAGAATGGCTCCAAGCCAAAGTTATTGCCCATCCCTGCAGCAGCAGAACAAATGAATATGGGATATGAAATGGTGAAGGCAGCAGAAGATCAGTTATGTAACAAGACAAGGCTTAGTAGAAATCTTTGGACAACAGAAGAGAACAGAATTTAATTGATAAAAGAAAGGAAATATAAAAATGCAGCAAATGAAGCATATAAAAGTGAACACAGACATCTACAAAGGAGTGACAAGCAGTATAAAATTGCTAAGCAGGAAAGGCTAGAGTTCAAATTTAAGGATTTAGAAGCATATACCACAAGGTGAGAGATAAGCACTGCCAACAGGAAAATTTAAGAGGTCTTGGAGGTAACATTAGCAGCTGTATGAATATCAAGAACTGAGATAGACAGAAACTACTAAATAAAGAAGGTAATACTGCAAGGAGTATAATAGAGGGTCTATACATAGGAGGTGAAGCTGTAAGCAACTTTATGGAAACAGTAGACAGAAGATGGTATGGGAGATATGATACAGCAGGAGGAATTTGACAGAGCAATGAAGGACCCGGGTCAAACCAAGGTCCCTGGAGTACACAACATCCAATCAGAATTACTGATAGCCTTGGGAGAGCAGCCTTGACAAAATAGAACTATTCCATCTGATGAGCAAGGTGTACGAGACAGGTGAAATACCCTGAGACTACAAGAAGAGTGTAATGATTCCATTTTCAAAGAAAGCAGGTACTGACAAGTGAGAAGAGTGTAATGATTCCATTTTCAAAGAAAGCAGGTACTGACAAGTATTTCATGGCTGCAAAATACTAACACTTATTCTTAACAGAAGAATGGAAAAGCTGTTTGAATCCAACCTCAGGGAAGGTCTGTTTGGGTTACAAAAAACAACACAAATGACACAGGGCAATAAATGCTAAAGGAAAACACGCAAAGAAAGAGATGAAACAAATGATGAGATGGTAGGGATATTGAAGAACATGAGGGATGTTGTAGAAGGTGACAGCAGGTGGAATCTCTAAGGTGCTAGACATGATGATGCCCCAGCCCTGCTGCCAACCCATCCCTGTCCCCACACCACAGTATGACTGTGACAACACCAGTGGAAGAAGACATGTGGAAAGGTGAAACAAAATGGCACAAAGAACCAGACAACGTGTAGGGGAAAGGGGAGGGAGGAGGGCAGGAATCCAGGCCATCCTCACAGCTTTACTGGAGACGAGATACTGGCGGAAGTAAAGCTGTGAGAACGGGGTGTCAGTCATGCTTGCATAGCTCAGATGGTAGAGCACTTTTCAGTGAAAGGCAAAGGTCCCGAGTTCGAGTCTTGATCCAGCGCACAGTTTTAATCTGTCAGGAAGTTTCAATAAAGGTATTATTTTTGCTAGTTTTTGGAGCCAGTGGCTCCTCCTCCTGGCAGAAGTGTTCAAGGGGAAGGATGTGTTGTGAAGGATAAGGACTAGAGAGAGATTTAGGAAAAGACGCAGAGTTCAGAAAAGTCAGCCTGAACCCCAGATAATGGGAGGCTTACCAGACAGAATGAGAAGGAAAGCCTCTTTCCTTCTCATGCCATCTGGTCATTGATCATGGGAACAAAAAGAAGGTCATTTCTTCAGGTGCCACTTCTCAGCATCCTCCCACAGTGAAACGAACAGCAGTCTATCAATGATGGTGTCATCATGATTCATGGAGGTTGTGTAATACACCATAGTGCACTCAGCAGCATTTGCCACTATTTCGATTCCTTTTTATTTTGTCTATAACCCTTCATTGAAGGTACCATAGAAAGTTTACTAACATTGTTTTTAAATCAATGCTGAATTATATAAAACACTTTTTATTCCATTTAAAATTGTGTTATTGGAAAAAATGTTAATCATGATGAAAATTATGATATATGTAAGTCCTTAAAATAGCACAAAACTACCACAAAAAAGTATATGGCATTACCTTCATTTTGAACTGTGTTTGAGAATTTTACTTTGAATGGATTCCAAGATAAGTCTTAGAATCAGGCAGTTTTTTAATTATAGCAACTGTGACTCTTAAAGAGACTGGAAGTCCTTTCTTATCACAGTTGTGCATTTGTGGGAGATATTAATGCATGTCCACATTAGGCAACATAAAAATGAACTCCCACAGAAAGAACAATGCTTCCTGCAGTCTGAATTCAAATGTAACAGCCTGTACATGGCCCAGCCATTGGCAGAAAAGAAGAAGTTGCATGTAGTGTGCAATTTAGTGTGATGGGAGTAAGTGCGGGACAGAAAAGTATTGCGTTGGAGAGGAATTGAAAGTGAAGAGAGAGAAAGACAAGGCACAGGACATGGGCAGAGGTGGACAAGTGTCTGGGACAGGAGCTAGTGAAGACTGACACATGGAGGATTCTGAGACTGAAAGCAATGACAAGGCAAAACCCTCTACTTATGTCAGGGAATCTGATATAGGAGCTGAGGGAAATGATGAGGCGAGAATGCTTGGGAACTCTGATGCCATGGATTATGAAGTGAGGTAATAGCTGAGTATCACTTTCTTGGCAGCATATTCTGCAACTGAGTAGTCAATTTTGCTCTTTGCGGCAATTTGAGATGGTCTCTGAACAGCTGTTTGGTGATCACGTTCAGGTTAAACGTGACATGGAAATTACAGCACAGCTGGTATACAACATGACTGATTTTTATGAAAGGCCTTGCCTTTCATCTGGAAAGAATCACTCTCTGCTTACCACTGAAAGATGAGTAAAGTAAGTATGAGGGTGAGTCAAATGAAAACCTTAAATATTTTTTTTATATTTTTTACTGTGCAGAAATGGTACAAAGCTGTATCACTTTTCAATATAATCTCACCCATGCTCAACGCAAGTCCTCCAGCACTTACAAAGTGTATAAATTCCTTTAGAAAAAAATTCTTTGGTAGTCCACGCAACCCATTCATGCACTGCATGGTGCATCACTTCATCAGAACAGAACTTCTTTCCTCCCATCGCGCCTTTCAGTAGTCTGAACATATGGAAATCACTTGGTGATGAGGAATGGCACCATTCCTTGCTGGCTTTCTTCGTTTCCCATTGGTGGAAGTGAACCCAGGTTTTGTCCCCAGTAATGATTCTTGCAAGGAAGCCATCACCTTCTTGTTCACAGGGCTCAAGAAGATCTTCACAAGCATCAACATGTCATTCCCTCATTTCAGGAGTCAGCTGCCGTGGGACTTATCTTGCAGACACTTTGTGAAACTGGAGAACATCATGCATAATGTGGTGTACTGACCCATTAATCTGTAAACATGCTGCATTGTCATTTAGTGTCACTTCACTATGGCTTCAACTGCTGCAATGTTCGGCGGAGTCACAAATCGTTGTACCTGCCTGACCTAGATGAGGAGCATCTTCCACTGAAGTCACACCATTTGTGAACTTCCTACTACATTCAAAGACTTGCTGCTGTGACAAACATGCAGCCCCTTACTGGACCTTCATTCATTGATGAATTTCAATAGGTTTCACATCTTCACAAAAAACAAATAAAAGATGCTGTTCTTCCCTGGTGCGAGTTTGCCAGCTATTTAATTCCTTAACAATTTCAGAAATGGGTGCTCCATACATCTAATTCTAACTACCCTCCCGTGTTCAAAGTCTTAATTCCCATCATGTTGCCAGAATCATGCTTGATACTGTTTAACGTGAATGACCTTCGTACAAATGACAGCTCCACCAGTGTACTGGCCTTTTATGCCTTGCATATGCAATACTAATGCCATTTTTATATGTGCTTATCGCTACCCCACAACTTTCGTCACCTCAGAGTAAAGAAGTACAGTGTGACACAAGTGACATCAATGTTCAGTTACAGCCTGATGAGATTTAAAACTGGTGCAAAGAATGGCACCTTGTTTTAAATGTTGAGAAATTAAAAACTGTGCACTTCACAAAATGAAAAACGTAGCAATACAATATTATCATATAAATATGTTGAAGTTCTGTCATGGGTAAAGCTCGCAGCAGACTTCAATTTATTGGTAGTATACTAGGGAAATCCAGTCAGTCTACAAAGGAGATTGCTTGTAAATCACTCATCCTAAAATACTGCTGAAGTGTATGGGACCAATATCAAATAGGACCCAACAGGTGATACTAAACATGTACAGAGAAGGGTGGCACTAATGGTCACAGGTTTGTTTGATCCATGGGAGAGTATCACAGAACTGCTAATAAAATGAGCTAGCACACTCTTTAAGATGGACATGAATTATTCCAAGAAAGCCTGCTTACTAAGTATTAGGAACTGGATTCAAATTATGCCACTCAGAACATATTACAACCCCGTATATACCAATTCCACAGGAATTCTGAGGAGGTGGTTAGATTAATTACAGCTTGCGTGGAACCATTAAAACAATCATTCTTCTTGCACCCCATACACGAATGGAACAGGGGAAGAAACCCTAATAACGGGCAGTGAGGTGTACCCCCTGTTATGAACTGTATAGTTGTTTGCAGAGTGTAGATAATGTTATTAGATGGGCAGATCAACAAACAGCATGGTGTCAAGTAACCACCAGCAAATATATAGTCTAACACAGGTGGCTTGAGGTGAATGAAGTAATGAATAAATGCCAAACACGGAAGAGAATTTTTACATTCTAGAAAATACAGAAATTTATTTTCACTTCTAATGACCTCTGATTTCAGGAATGCAGACAGCTCTAAGAGAAATTCCCAAAATGAACCATGAACAACATTTTTGTTTGCTTTTTCCTGGGATAGGAATATGAATTATCAAGTGGGTGACAAATGCCACTTATGTAATGGAGAATCACTTCCCATTTGCTGAGTATGGTAGATCACATTTCACAAAATTCTCATAACAGAGACATTGCAGTAGCGTGTAAACAGCTTACCTGCATTATCACTTCGTCTTCGCTTTCTAGGAGAGACTGATGAATCGCTATCACCATCAGATTTTCTTTCCTGAAAGAAAATAAAGTTCATCACTTAAATAAATGTAAATCAACAAAATTTGAGTGTAAATCACTATTCCAAAGACTGCAATATGTCTACATATATACTCTGCAAACCACTGTAATAAGAATAGAGGAGGGCTCCTCTCACTATACTATTTGGTAGGGTTATGGGAGAAGAAGTTTTACCATGGAGATAAAGTGTCAAATAATAGGCAGATGTGCAAAAACTATATCCTTTACTAGTGCTGGAGCAACCAAAGACAGTGTTTGGACAGTATACAAAGTCTCTTCTTTCACTTGCCTCTGTCCTCTCACCCCATTTCCATTTTGTCAACACCATTCACACTGGTTGGGAGAGATGGTTAACACCCTTTGACAGATGTGGAAATAGGAAGTGTGTGTCACCGCATTCCATAGGTCAGCACTGTTGGTTCAAACAAACCTGGGTCAAGCACTACAAGGGAAACCAAGAAATTTATTACCTGCCTGTTTGAAGGGAGGTGCTTCCACAATAATGTCTGTGGAACTCAGGACCATGAGTTTAAAAAAAGAAAAAACTGTATGAACATTCAATCATTTGATAAAGTGACGCACTAGATAAATGAAGTATGAAATTTTGGATGGAGACTCATCAAACCAAGTAAGAATAGCTTCTGACTTGGACCAGAGGACAGTGCTGGAATTCTAGTCATTCTTATTTTATGTTAATGAGCTGACCAACAGTACTAATAGCAACCTCAGACTTTTCACAAATGATACTTACCAATAATGAATTATTGTCAGGAAAGATTTGCAGAAATAATGAATCATATATTTAAAAAAATTCAAAGTGGGGCAAAGATTGGTAACTTGATTTGATGCATAGAAAGGTAAAACTCTGGATTTCACAAAATGAAAAAAAATGTCATACTTTTACTATATTATCAATGATTCAAAATAATTGTACAGTAAACTAAGACAATAATAATTATCAGGAATTCAAAATGGAACAGTTTTACAAGGTCCATAACAGATGGATGACTCCAATTCATCCGTGTGGCCAAATTTAGATAATTGTTAAAAGTGTGAGGGATCAGACCATCTTGACTGATGGGAACAATAATCCTGAGAAAACAGATACAAATTATCCCACAAAAGTCACCTTATAAGAATACAAGAACCAGTATTAGTGAAGAATCTAGAAATATTCTTCAGCCTCATGCATTTAGCTCTCTTAGAAACTCTGAAGACCAAATTAGGCTATTTTCTGTATACATAAAGGCAGTTAATCATCCGTTATTCACTCAGTCCATATGCAATTGCAATGAGGAGAAATCCTAACACATGGTGCCTTCCAAAATACCCTCTGAAATACATTTCAGAGTAGTTTGAGGAATATTTATGCAAACACAAATATTTATGCACACACACACTTCTTAACTGATATTAGAAGAGAGGAAAAATAAAATAAAGTACTTAAGTCTCAGGAGATTATACGAAGAAAAATTATTTAAATACAAGACAGAATTAATCCTACATTTTTCAGCTTATTTCAGTACTAACCATTTCGTCCTCTTGCATATGAAATGCCGTAACACTAGAACCACGAGTGACCCACTTGATAATTTTTTTGTTTGTCACTCTTTTGTATTATTGCCTAGAGTGTTACATTTCTGTGACTTTTATGAAATAATGTAATTAGTGATTATACTTCATTTCACATTTTATGGTGATAACATGAAAGAGAAATATGAAGATTCACCTAGAACTGTGGATGGGTCAGTTTTGACCCGCCCAGCGCAGTCGCTATAACAATCTCATTTTTCATGGAGTTTCAGGCCTATTGTTAGAGTGTGTTTGGTCAATAATCGCAAAACTCATTTTTACTTCACTTCTGGCTGATGTTCCAGTTTTCAGCAGGGGATGAGAAAGACAGGTTCAAACAAGTCTGACCTTACGAATATGTTATGGCCATATTTCTATGCACATAACGGACATTATAAATGCTCTAAATGAGATTTTAAATAATGAATCTGAGGGTGAACCACTGGAGTCTCTATCTGAGGAAGAATTTCCATATCTTACTCCTGAGAAGGTTCTACTGTATGCTGATGAGAAAGGTATGCTTTTTTATGTGTGTGTTTTATAATGATTTTTGTTTATGTATATGTTGCATAGACAGTAATTTGAATTGCAACACGTATGTTTATACATTGTTTCCTGTTGAAATTTTTCAAGTTATATGTTACATTTATGAAGGTGTTTTTTTGTTCTAATATTACACAATATATTCAATATTAAATCACGTTCTAATATGTATAACTACTATTACAGGAACAGCTGCCACAGAGACTAAGTCAACTCAAGGAAGTGGATGTCCTGAAGGTCAGTGTGGACAACAAACTGCCCAGGGTTCTGGACTACTTCAGTTTCCTTCAGGTAGAGATATTGTAGCACCCGATGGAACAACCTGGAAAGTTGGAGTATTAGGTGACTGTTCATCTGGAAGATATTGACAACAGAATGTTTTCAAAGATAGGACAGGACCATCTCCACATGCAAAACAAAACGTGAGTGAGACCTGTTAGAGTGCACAGCATCTAATGATAATGGACAAAGTTTTGAAACATATTCTAAAATGTACAGAAACTGAAGCACCTCGTGTACTGAGCTCAGATGAATGGACTATAAAAATTAAAGAACTGGAAGCTTTTATAGCTAAATTGTACGTCCATGGTGCTATTGGAGCTAAGAGCTTAGAACTGGACACAAGTGGTCAGTGAAGTGGGGAAATAATTTTGTGAAATCAACAACGGCTTGTGACAGATTCAGAGATACAATGCGTTATCTCAGATTTGACAATAGATCCACAAGATCAGAACGACTAAGAGAAGACAAGTTTGCTTTGGTATCAGAAATCTGGAGTGAGTTCGTTGCGAATGCGCAGTCTAGCTACATACCGGGTCCATATATAACAATCAATGAACAGCTTTTTCCTTCAAAGTGCCGTTGCAGATTCACGCAGTTTATGGCCTCAAATCCGGACAAATACGGGCAAAAGTATTGGATGGCGGTAGATAAAGACTTAAAATATATTGTGAATGCTATCCCTTATATAGGAAAGGATGATACTAGGCGGAGTGATGAGCGTCTTGGTGGCTTTGTTCTAAAAAAAATTTATGCAACCTTACCTCAAAAAAGGAATAAATGTCACATGTGATAATTTTTTCACCTCCTTAGCACTCTCTGACACACTGAAAGCTAATTCTACGAGTCTTGTGGGAACAATATATCTATCTCGCAGGGAAATACCAGTCTATATCAAAAAGGCAAGAGAACACTTATAAAGCTCAGTATTGTTGAAAAAAAGATGATACCACACTTGACTGTTTATCATTGTAAGGGCAACAAGAATGTCCTGATTCTGAGCACTATGCATTCTTATGTGACGATTGAGGATGGTATAAAAAGAAGCCAGATACTGTTATGTTTTATAACTGCTCTAAATATGGAGTGGACGTGGTTGACCAAATGGCTCGCAAATAGTCTGTCAAAGCACCATCGAGACATTGGCCTGTTCACACATTTTACAACTTGCTGGATTTGGCTGGGATAAATGCGTGGGTATTGTTCAATTCTCTAAATGATAAAAAATTGAAATGCAGGGATTTCATCCTGCAGCTGGTGGAGGAGCTTGCTGAGAAGTACGCAGCGACTAGAAAAACTAGCGTCCCTGTCAGACCTGAAGATGATCCTGACAGACAAAAAAAGTGAACGTTGCCTTGTAAAGTCTACTGTGAAGGAAACAAATCATTTGTAAAGTGTCACATCTGCCAGAAAACTGTGTGCAACAAATGTACATCAAAAGACTATTATTTGTGTTCATTATGTAACGGTAGCCAGTAAAAACACTCAGCATATACATGTAAGTTTTAAAATATTAAGTTATAATTTGTGTAAACATGGTTTATTTTTGTTAATTTCATTCGAAATATCATAGTGCTTCTAACAATAGATTGATTAGCAGTAACAATAACCCACTGACATAGGGGAAATAAAGGAAAAGATCGCGGGTCATTAGTAACCCAGCTGTGGTTCTACTGTAGGTACGTCCAAGTATCAGCGGTTCTAGTGTTAAAGCACTTCATTTTTGTTACTGCACAATGGGACTACATATTTTTCACAATAAACCCACATAGATTCATTATATTCAGGAAATTTGCATCTCTGCCTTACTTCCAAGTGACAGACGTGGTCCAGTCTTATATCCTTTGATGGCACATGGGCTGTTGGTACTCTACTGTTCTTTGCTTGGATTTTTGATCCACTTCATTGCTAGATCTCACTCACTTCGCTGCAGTGGTACCTATCTGGCATAAGAATTCATAAACCTCTACACAAAATTTGCTTCCACTCTGGGACGGAGCAAGAACATCCCGAGACCCAAAGAGACAACACAACTGCTGGCTCACCCTGCATTCATGAAAATTACAGAGAGCATTGGTGATACTAACTGGGCTATAATGGCCCATCTCTAGAAGGTGCTTACGCGGTTTCAGTACTGGGACAAATATACTTTCTTGCCATTGTGATATGAACTTGCCCTCACTCCTGATGCTGTTAAAGATGGTAAAGCTATGACACCAACAGTACCCTGATAGATGTTTAATCACTTGGATGCGAATGTGGTCTCGTGTTAGGGCTGTATCAGGGCAGTGGACTAAGACACCGACAAATTCTCACTTGCTCAATGGAGCATTACATGGCTCCAGTGGTGTGTAGTGAAAGATAATTGCTTTTTCTCCATCCACTCTTTCAGGAGACAAATGGCAGGTTGATAATGCTCAGATGCAGATGCCCGGGCATAAAGAAGAGCAGAATGTTCAGTAATGGCACCTGGGTCGGTGCAGACAGTGCCATTCAAGGTAATACGAGGCTCATCTGTAGGTGTCTGGTATCCATAGAGATCTCTGATCTTAGCCCAAACCTGACAGGAGAGGTACATAGTCTTATGGTTTAATGATTCCATTTCCAGCAAACTTATTTCCTTTGTTTTGTTAGGTGGCAGGCCCGAACATGTAGCTGCTTACAGGTGATAAGGTGCTTTGTGAGTGCTGCTTAGAGCATTGGAGAGCCAACATACAATCTCTAATGGCCTCTGTAGCATTTTATGACCACCAAGGTACTGTCTTCTTTTGGGGCAGGTCCACAGACAGGGGATCTCCAATTCAGCTGCCGAAGATTGAGTGCATTCATATTCTCAGCTGCCTCATCAATATCTCCATGCAGCAGGAAGCCAAGGGTGACAGGAGATGTGAAAGTACCCTGGTCAACACTGTTTGAGAGCCCATCTCGGCAGAGAAGACATCAGGAAGTGGTCACCACATGTCATCGTGGACTCTCTTGGGGATGGATGGATGGATGGATGGATGGATGGATGGGAGAAGACAAGGAATGCAGATACGAAGGTCAATAACCAAGAAAGTTGCATGCACCAAGCTGAAGTTTGTGGGGCTACCAGAAATCAGTAGGCAAGGGTAAGGTTGTGGCTGTACACTTTCATGGTCTTTGCCATGGCCAATGATTGTAGTGCCACCCCAAAAAAGTTATGGGCATTGAAATCCCCAAAAAGGTGGGGGAAGCTGAGAAACCAATGATTACAGTATATTCTGACACACTTTACCGTTGGGGGCGGGGGAGGTTAACACTGCAGTAGGTGATATTCTGAAATGCCCTTACTCAAACAGCCACAACCTCTAAAGGTGTATTAAGAGGCACAAGTTCACTACAAAGAGTGTCCTGAATATATGTGCGAACTCTGCCTGACACCCTGTCATAGGTAGCACAAGTCTTATAATACCCACCCTATCAATGAAGGGCCAGGGTCTGCATTGGTGGAAAACGAGCCTCCTGAAGGGCAATATGGAAGGCAGGGGAAGTGTTTGAAAGATGTCATAGCTCAGCCTGGAGGTGGAAAAAACTGCTATAGATCCACTGGAGAATAATAATGTTGAAGTACTGTGGGGCCGTAAAGCGACCAAGGAGGTGGCTATGCCTTAGGGTCACGTGCTGCCATAGCTTGAGGGGCTATAGCATCGATATACACAGGTTCTGGGTTCCACTACGTGGTACCAACTGGGCCTCATGGGACACCAGAATCTCTTCCTTGGTCACAGGAATGGAACAGGTGCGATTTGGTGGTGTGGGGGCTACCAGAATTTTCTTGTTTGAGGACTTTTGATACTTCTTCTTCTTAGAGTGTTTGCAGACCAGTGGAAACCCTGGAAGCAAGTGTCCCATGTTCCAAGGGACCTCTTTCTGTCTAGGCAAGCCAGAGGAACATGACTTGTCTGGCTGGGAGGTGGGGGACCAATGTCCCTGATGGGTGGGTAGTCCATGATTTTCAAGTAGGTGAGGTGGAAGTAACAGGAGGAGAGTTGCCAACTATGGGGAAGGGGGGGGGGGGGGGGGGAGGCTTGGTCAAGCAGCCCTGAAGCCCCACTGTCGGAGATGTAGCTGGTGAGAGTACTGTTGCCAAAGCAGGCAAGGTCATGACAGCTGCAGCATATGACATTTATACGTGCTGGGTGCAACCACTCATACTTGTTTGGCTCTTGACAAGTTAGATCATCCAGGGTCTCGTATTCTTATCTTCACTCTGGAAAATGGTGCATCCTGGTGAGCAGGGGGGAATGGTGCATTCCACAGTTGACATTTTAAGCACTGCATCGCGGAAGGGGGGGGCATACAGTTTCACATCACATATCAGTATATAATCACCTTGACCTTTTCAGGCAATTAATTGCCCTCACAGGCCAAAATGAAGGCACCTATAGCAACCCATTGTCCGTTGGTCCCCCATGTTCATGATGAACACAGTGTACACCCCTCACTCCAAACTGGTGCACAGCTCATCATCAGATTGCAAGAGCAGAACTTGGCGGCAAATGATGCCCTGAATTATATTTAGAATGTTATGGAGGAGTGCCCCCCCATGAACCATGGACCTTGCCGCTGGTGGGGAGGCTTGCGTGCCTCAGCGATACAGATGGCCGTACTGTAGGTGCAACCAAAACGGAGGGGTATCTGTTGAGAGGCCAGACAAACATGTGGTTCCTGAAGAGGGGCAGCAGCCTTTTCAGTAGTTGCTGGGGCAACAGTCTCGATGATTGACTGATCTGGCCTTGTAACATTAACCAAAATGGCTTTGCTGTGTTGGTACTGCGAACGGCTGAAAGCAAGGGGAAACTACAGCCGTAATTTTTCCCGAGGACATGCAGCTCTACTGTATGATTAAATGATGATGGCGTCCTCTTGGGTAAAATATTCCGGAGGTAAAATAGTCCCCCATTCGGATCTCCGGGCGGGGACTACTCAGGAGGACGTCGTTATCAGGAGAAAGAAAACTGGCGTCCTACGGATCGGAGCATGGAATGTCAGATCCCTTAATCGGACAGGTAGGTTGGAAAATTTAAAAAGGGAAATGGATAGGTTAAAGTTAGATATAGTGGGAATTAGTGAAGTTCAGTGGCAGGAGGAACAAGACTTTTGGTCAGGTGATTACAGGGTTATAAATACAAAATCAAATAGGGGTAATGCAGGAGTAGGTTTAATAATGAATAAAAAAATAGGAGTGCGGGTTAGCTACTACAAACAGCATAGTGAACGCATTATTGTGGCCAAGATAGACACAAAGCCCATGCCTACTACAGTAGTACAAGTTTATATGCCAACTAGCTTTGCAGATGATGAAGAAATTGATGAAATGTATGACGAGATAAAAGAAATTATTCAGGTAGTGAAAGGAGACGAAAATTTAGTAGTCATGGGTGACAGGAGTTCGTCAGTAGGAAAAGGGAGAGAAGGAAACATAGTAGGTGAATATGGATTGGGGGGAAGGAATGAAAGAGGAAGCCGCCTTGTAGAATTTTGCACAGAGCATAACTTAATCATAGCCAACACTTGGTTCAAGAATCATAAAAGAAGGTTGTATACCTGGAAGAATCCTGGAGATACTAGTAGGTATCAGATAGATTATATAATGGTAAGACAGAGATTTAGGAACCAGGTTTTAAATTAAGACATTTCCTGGGGCAGATGTGGATTCTGACCACAATCTATTGGTTATGAACTGCAGATTGAATCTGAAGAAACTGCAAAAAGGCGGGAATTTAAGGAGATAGGACCTGGATAAACTTAAAGAACCAGAGGTTGTAGAGAGTTTCAGGGAGAGCATAAGGGAACAATTGACAGGAATGGGGGAAAGAAATACAGTAGAAGAATAATGGGTAGCTCTGAGGGATGAAGTAGTGAAGGCAGCAGAGGATCAAGTAGGTAAAAAGACGAGGGCTAATAGAAATCCTTGGGTAACAGAAGAAATATTGAATTTAATTGATGAAAGGAGAAAATACAAAAATGCAGTAAATGAAGCAGGCAAAAAGGAATACAGACGTCTCAAAAATGATATCGACAGGAAGTGCAAAATGGCTAAGCAGGGATGGCTAGAGGACAAATGTAAGGATGTAGAGGCTTGTCTCACTAGGGGTAAGATAGATACTGCCTACAGGAAAATTAAAGAGACCTTTGGAGAGAAGAGAACCACTTGTATGAATATCAAGAGTTCAGATGGCAACCCAGTTCTAAGCAAAGAAGGGAAGGCAGAAAGGTGGAAGGAGTATATAGAGGGTTTATACAAGGGCGATGTACTTGAGGACAATATTATGGAAATGGAAGAGGATGTAGATGAAGACGAAATGGGAGATAAGATACTGCGTGAAGAGTTTGACAGAGCACTGAAAGACCTGAGTCGAATCAAGGCCCCGGGAGTAGACAACATTCCATTTGAACTACTGATGGCCTCGGAAGAGCCAGTCATGACAAAACTATACCATCTGGTGAGCACGATGTATGAGACAGGCGAAATACCCTCAGACTTCAAGAAGAATATAATAATTCCAATCCCAAAGAAAGCAGGTGTTGACAGATGTGAAAATTACCGAACTATCAGTTTAATAAGTCACAGCTGCAAAATACTAACGCGAATTCTTTACAGACGAATCGAAAAACTGGTAGAAGCCGACCCCGGGGAAGATCAGTTTCGATTCCGTAGAAATGTTGGAACACGTGAGGCAATACTGACCTTACGACTTATCTTAGAAGAAAGATTAAGAAAAGGCAAACCTACATTTCTAGCATTTGTAGACTTAGAGAAAGCTTTTGACAATGTTAACTGGAATACTCTCTTTCAAATTCTGAAGGTGGCAGGGGTAAAATACAGGGAGCGAAAGGCTATTTACAGTTTGTACAGAAACCAGTTGGCAGTTATGAGTCGAGGGGCATGAAAGGGAAGCAGTGGTTGGGAAAGGAGTAAGACAGGGTTGTAGCCTCTCCCCGATGTTATTCATTCTGTATATTGAGCAAGCAGTAAAGGAAACAAAAGAAAAGTTCGGAGTAGGTATTAAAATTCATGGAGAAGAAGTAAAAACTTTGAGGTTCGCCGATGACATTGTAATTCTGTCAGAGACAGCAAAGGACTTGGAAGAGCAGTTGAACGGAATGGACAGTGTCTTGAAAGGAGGATATAAGATGAACAGCAACAAAAGCAGAACGAGGATAATGGAATGTAGTCAAATTAAGTCGGGTGATGCTGAGGGAATTAGATTAGGAAGTGAGACACTTAAAGTAGTAAAGGAGTCTTGCTATTTAGGGAGTAAAATAACCGATGATGGTCGAAGTAGAGAGGATATAAAATCTAGACTGGCAATGGCAAGGAAAGCGTTTCTCAAGAAGAGGAATTTGTTAACATCGAGTATAGATTTAAGTGTCAGGAAGTCGTTTCTGAAAGTATTTGTATGGAGTGTAGCCATGTATGGAAGTGAAACATGGACGATAACTAGTTTGGACAAAAAGAGAATAGAAGCTTTCGAAATGTGGTGCTACAGAAGAATGCTGAAGATAAGGTGGGTTGATCACGTAACTAATGAGGAGGTATTGAATAGGATTGGGGAGAAGAGAAGTTTGTGGCACAACTTGACTAGAAGAAGGGATCGGTTGGTAGGACATGTTTTGAGGCATCAAGGGATCACAAATTTAGCATTGGAGGGCAGTGTGGTTGGTAAAAATCGTAGAGGGAGACCAAGAGATGAATACACTAAGCAGATTCAGAAGGATGTAGGTTGCAGTAGATACTGGGAGATGAAGAAGCTTGCACAGGATAGAGTAGCATGGAGAGCTGCATCAAACCAGTCTCAGGACTGAAGACCACAACAACAACAATGGAGGCGTGACAGTCACCTGTATGTCACCCAGCGTGTTGTAAGCAAGCAGCACCTGTGACTGGGCAGGGGATGCTGCTTTGATCAAAACTGACCCACTTTTCATTATACAGATGACTGCCACTTCCACAAACTTGTCTTGTAAGTTCTTTTTGTGGCCAACAAGGAATCCCCATCAGTCCTTATGCAAACCATGTTGTGGAGAGCATCTTTCTCTGCTTGCCACTTAACCCTATGGTTCTCCCATGGCATAGCCAAGGAAGGGAACATTTTAAGGTTGTATCTCTCTGGATTAAGAGGGGTCTTCCCTTCCATAGAGACTGCTGGGCTGTATGACTGCCAGTGGAAGGTAACTTCATCTACTACATTTGCAGCTCATCTGCTGTTGTGACACCACTCTGAATTGGAACTTTTCCCATACACGCCACCAAGCCTCACCAATAACTACCTGGCCAGTAATGCATTGCGAAGGGTGCAATGATGGAAAGGCACAAAATTTGGAGCATCCACTGCATTGGGTGACCTCCTCTGCACGATATGCACTTCCGGAGAACTTTGGAAATAGGTGGCTAGTCAAACCCAAGAATGGAGACTATGTTTTTATTTAATGAGAAGTTACAGAAAATGTCTGAAGTGAAAACTCGATTCCTTGCCATAAAACAGATCCCAACAAGGTGTGCACCAAGAAAACCATCTGATGGGTAGGCAGACGGGGGGAATAGTGGAAGTACAAGCTTGTAGCATGGAAAGGAAGTAATGCTGCAAAGGCTGGGGACCCATGACAGCCGTGCACTTATTCACTAGTTCTGTGAACCCCCTGGAGGGTCAGATAACCAGTCCTTCACAGTGCCTTGCCAACCGAGTATGCTGCTGTATTTAACTGATTTTTATGGAACAAACTGTTACATAACTAAGTCATCAGACAACAATTTAGCTACCCATTGCGTTAAATGAACCAGCAAGCCATCTGAATGAAAACCAAGAATAGTCCTCTCTAAATAAAAAACTGTGACTGGTGAATGATCCCATTATGGTTACAGGAAGAAAATTTCCTGGCCTTGCAGAGAACTGACAATGAATGATCTGAATGGAGGTAGTGTTGTAACGCTCCACAGTGAAATAGGTTTCAATAGTTCCACACATTAGATCTAACCACTTCTTTTTACTCAGGCATGTCGTATACATTCCACTCAAACCATAACTCTGAATATCACACCACCAGAAAGTTTAAAACAGTTTAACACTGACGAAAATACGTCCGAAACTGGTGCAAGATTACGAAATATCCACTGCGACACTAACAGCAGTTGAGAAATGGTCAATTGAAGGGGATTCCTAAGTTGCAGTCATTCATTAACATATCGACAAAGTGCAGAGTGATCTTCTACACAATTAACAATTCAAGGTGTTGAAAATAGGAGATGCCATAGAAACATCATAAGAAAGAATATTGTCTTTTAAAAATTTCGTAAACATTCGTAATTGCGCTAGTGGTGTGTTGGAACCAAGTGGTGTCATCCTTGTACACACCTGTATTTAATGTGTAACTGTCTAAAGTATCATTGCTGTAGGTCCGTAAGTTATTGCTCAGAGCTTCACGGAGTATAATGTTTTGTCGCACAGTTTGTGAATTTCGAGATGGCAGAGTTAGAGGAGCAACACGTTGAGTTACATTTTGCGTGAAACTCTAGAAAACATTTACAGACACGCACAAGATGCAGAAATTCTACGTTGTTGAGCGCCAAAGCCGTATTCTGTGTATCACGCGGTTTAAATATGCGAAGACGGAAGTTTATGATGACGCCCGTTCAGGACGCCCTTCGACGTCTACCGATGACGCTCATCTCAGGAACGTCAACGCAACTGTGCGTGCCAATCTAAGACAGAATGTCCGAGAGACTGCAGAAGAATGTAATATTTCAGTTGGATCATGTCACAAAACCCCGACACTGCATCGTGTTGCCGCCAGGTTGGTCACACGGCTATGGAGTCAAGACCAGAAAGACCTTCACCTCTGAATCTGTGAAGAGCTTTTGTATGGCGCAAATGGGAACCAGATGTTCGTTGAGATAATCTTAACTGATGATGAGACGTGGATCTACGTTTATTATATTGAGACGTTAAAACAACGAAAATTTGCAATGATAGGCAAGACAAGAAAATTCGAGGACGACACTTCACGCGAACCAGCAAAAGGCATACCAAGACTGCTTCTGGAAGTAGAAACAGCATTTGGAGCGGTGTATCAATTGTGCAAGAGAGTATTTAGAAGGAGACCAAGCACAATTAGTAAAAGGTAAGCGCAGAAACTTTTGTGGAAAAAGTTCCGGAATTTTATCTAGAGACGTCGTTCATTGATCATGACGAGGCGTCGTACTTTGGCCATGAAGAGTAAGTCTTATTCAAGGTGTACATCATGTTCGTTTAGTACTCAAATGAAGTGCAAAAAGTAGTTCACTAAATTTTGGAGCATATCAAAAAATTCAACCGAGTTTTTGTTTGATAATTTGCTGCAATGACAGGGTACATTGCTTCGTGCGAGGAAATCAGTAGCATCATAGTAACTGGTAAACAGGTGGCATGCACAAGAGATTGAAAGGTTTATGTCGAAAGCATTGTGATTTTTTTCTCTCTGCAAGAAAAAAATTATGATTTTTATTCACAGTTCAACTTGCAATGGGGAAAAAATACTATGCAAGTTTTGGTTGCCAACCTAGTGGCGACAAACATGCGGGAAGAAGATTGGATTACAAACGGAAAGAAGTCATCTTATCAGGAAAATTTGCCTGCACATGAAGCTGTTGTGGCAGTTGGAAACAGATTTCGTACACAATGACAACCACGTATTCCAACATCTAAGGGGCCGAGTCACCACCACCACCACCACCACCACCACCACCACCACCACCACCACCAGGCTAGCTCGAGACACTTGCATCCCCTGGCTGTTGTCCTCTAGATGAACAACGTTGTTATTCCCGCCAAGGATAGGTTCGGAAATCTTACAGCCACACTTGGGGAATGGGATCTCCTCACTGGAAAAACGCACAAAGTATACGGACATAAAACGGATAGTGACGTACAATTGGTGCATTTATATCAAAAATACCCTTTTTCTGTGAAGGCAAGAAATCGTCTCCTTACCGACAAACTACCTACACACACGTACATACACCGCAAGCCACTGTACAGTGCGTGGCGGAGGGTACCCAGTATCACTTCTTGTCATTTCCAGGCTGTTTCACTTGCAAACAGAGGGAGCTGAAACCGACAATTTGCCTGCATATGAGCCCGAATTTCACCTGTCTTAACTACATGATTCTTACTCAACATGTATATTTGGCAGGACTAGAATCGTTCTGCAGTCAGTTTCAAATTCCAGTTCCCTACATTTCCTCGTAAGTTTCTCGAAAACAACGTCGCCTTCTCTCCAGTGATTCCTGTTTGAGTTCCCAAAGAATCTCTAATATTCTTGTGTTGTTCAAACCTACCCGCAACGAATGAGCAAACCGCTTCTGAATTGCTTTGATATCTTCCTTTAATCTGACCTGGTGCAGATCACAGACACTAACAGTATTCAAGAGCAGGCTGCATCAGTGCCCTGTATGTCGTCTCCTTTACAGATGAACCACACTTTCCCAATAATTTTCCCAATAAACCGAAATTGACCATTCGCTTTCCCTGCCACAATCCTCACGTGCTCATTCCATTTCACGTACCTTTGCAACGTTATGCAGAGATATTTAAATGACGTGACTGTGTGAAGCAGAGCACTACTCACACTATAACTTAACATTATGAGGTTTTTTTTTTTCATACTCATCTGCGTTAACGTACACTTTCCTACTTTAGAACGAGCTGCCATACGTCATACCAACTAGAAATTTTGGCCAATTCATCATCTATCATCATACAGTCATCCTCAACACCCTCCCATACTCCAAAGCATCATCAGCAAACAGTAGATTGCTGCTCCCTGTCCGCCATGTCATTTCTGTGTATAGACAACAGCGGCCCTATTTTGCTTTCCTGGAGCACTGCTGACGTTAACCTTGTCTCTGATGAACACTCGCCGTCGAGAACAATGTACTGGGCTCTTTTACTTACGAAGTCTTCGTGCCACTCGGATACCTAGGAACCTATTGCACATGCTCTGACCGTCAACAGTCTATTAGTAATGTTTGTAGAATCCTGTACTCGTTCCTTTCACCAAACGTGAGATTCTGTACAAAACTGAGGTTGCGTGTGAAAACTTAATTGACGTCAGACATACGAAAAGTCCTTCTCTGAATGAATTAGCAAATCTTACAAATGTATATCACAACACACGAGCGGACAAGCTTACAAGGGGAGGTTCCCATCTAAATCTAAGACAGATGGCGAACATGACAGAAGGGAACTATGGATGACTGGCGTTCTCGACCAGAATTGCCTCACTATAAGTAACCAAGCACCTAAATTTTCATCCTCTTGTTCTCTTGTCAAGACTCCGAATAAACACCATAAATGTATTTTTGGATTTCGCAGACGTTTGCAGCTTGCTTACACACTAGCGAGTCTTGCTTACTCCAGCCCACAAAATCGCCGCTTTGCAGTAAACAAAGATGTAAACAGCATGTTTCGAGCCTTCCACAGTGCCATCCATTTATGTGAATTAATCTACTGCTCGATTTGTCAGGTTTCCTCCACACAAGCCATCGACAGTTCACTTCCGCGTGTTCAGATGAGTCATTTCCAATTCGTGCACAATATTTCGACGACCGACATGATCGTCCCCTCCCAGTGTCACGAGTTTAGTCGTCTCACGTCCTCGCCACCCCGACACAAACCTATGAAAATGATCTGGTCGGTCGTCAAAATATCTTACACAAAACGGATTGGCGGAGCACACAGAAGCATATCGTTAACTGTCTATGTAAACGGCGTGCAGGTCCTCAACACGACAAACCTCGAGAGGCCCTCAGGGAGATCGCTTATGAGGGGCAGCGTACGCTAGGAATGGCTCTGTAATGTTACACCGACGCTTTGATTAAACGGATACTTCATTTATAATAAAAGGTATTTCGAGGCTTAAGAGGTGCAACCAACCGATGAGCAACGAAGTTATTTCCAAGCCATTCTGATGAAGAAAACAACACATTGGTTCTTCCTTTAGGATGACAGTTCTCGTATCAAAGTGACAAAAAATCGAGGTGTTTTGGTGGATTTGGACCACCACGCATGTGTCTGTGGTAATAGACTTTATCCAAACCCTTATGGGGATCCATAGTCCTTTTTCTCTTTCACTGTGTGTGTTCGTGGGGGGTGGGGGCCGAGTAACACAGTGAGGAGGAAATCTCATAAAATGACACCCATTCGCTCACTCCAACCTCACGTTGACACACACAACCACTCGATCTCACAGGCCTTTCATACAAAAGAGCAGGTGAAAGGTGCTACACCTGGGAACAGAAGTAAAGCTACAGAAGCTGAAAGAAAGGTACGAGGAATGAGTCTGGCTGACCAGTTACAAAAATCGTGGGTGAGGCAATCGCCCAGATAACACGTTAAGAACAACGCCCTAAATTTTTTGGAGAGAAGTCAAACAGATCTCTGAACCTTAAAGCTCTTGCCACATTCGTTTGCATGTTGCTCGAAATAGAGGGCACGTCTGTCAGGAAATCCGCTGCTGCCCTCTCCTCTGAAAGTAAAACATAGTCTAATAAAATGTGGTGCACCGTGATCTGTATGCCACAAGCAGCTCATGTCGGAGGGTCCTCTCGCCTGAGCAAGAACTCATGCGACAGAGGTGTGGCCTGCGTGTAGACAAGTAAGGAGAACCTCGTCCCGCCTATGTGGAAGGAAGGTGGTACACTGTGGCCACATAGTGGTCTTCACCACGAGCAACTGTCAGCTGTCAGTTCCTACCACTCCTCTTTCCGTCGATGCACGACTCTTCACCTCAGCAGTGAGACAATAGCATGCAAGGGGAATGAGACACGAAACTAACCAAGGACTACAACACGACGACTCCTCGGCTGCTACAGCCGCTCTTTCGTTCCCCACAATACCCGTGTGCTCTGGCGCCCAGCAGAGTGTCTTCCTTTTCCAGCCTTTGTGGCCAGAGGAAGGCGTTCTGGACATCCTGGAATACTTTATCAGTTGGATACAAGCATTGTTTTTTTTTTTTTTTTTTGTGGTTTTAGGGCGCACAACTTCAATGGTCATTAGCGCCCTGACTACTCTAAGAATACACCGCGAGGCACAAGTTGACCACAACAACTAAAAGGGAAAACACGATAAAAGACAGACTGACAGGCATAGGATTAAAAAACAGCATCATCAAATGTCCTTAGCGAGGTTTGTCAAATTGATAAAACGAAGAACACGAGCAGCTGCTCGTGGGTCATCCGCTAAAATGGCATCGAAAGTATTTGGCAGGTTAAGATCAAGACGCAGTGTGTTAAGATCTGGACAGGACATTAAAATGTGTCTAACCGTCAGCAAGTGCCCACATGGGCAGAACGGCGCCAGCGCAGCCGTCAGCAGATGGCGATGGCTGAACCGGCAGTGTCCAATTCTTAACCGGGCTAAAACGACCTCCTCCCGCCGAGAAGAGCGTGAGGAGGACGTCCAAGCCACGGGAAGAGGTTTTAAGGCCCGAAGCTTGTTGTCAGTAAGTGCAGCCCAATCGGCATGCCACAGAGATAAGATGCGCCGACAAATCACCCTGCTAAAATCGGACGAAGGGACGCAACAAAAAGCAGTCCGAGGCTGGAGGACCGCAGCCTTGGCCGCGGCATCTGCAGCTTCGTTCCCAGGGATACCGACATGGCCAGGAACCCACATAAAGCTAACTGGAGAACCGACGTCCACCAGCTGCTGAAGAGAGCGTTGGATCCGGTGTACGAAAGGGTGAACCGGGTACGGATCACTGAGGCTCTGGATGGCGCTCAGGGAATCTGAGCAGATGACATAAGCAGAATGTCGGTGGCGGCAGATGTAAAGAACAGCCTGGTACAGGGCAAAGAGCTCAGCTGTGAAGACAGAACAAAGGCCATGGAGCCGGTATTTGAAACTTTGTGCCTCGACAATAAAGGAACACCCGACCCCGTCATTGGTCTTAGAGCCATCTGTATAAATGAAAGTCATGTCGATGAACTTCGAACGAAGTTCCAAAAAACGGGAGTGGTAGACTGAACCGGGGGTGACCTCTTTTGGGAGCGAGCTGAGGTCAAGGTGAACGCGGACCTGTGCCTGGAGCCAAGGTGGCGTGCGGCTCTCGCCCACTCGAAAGGTTGCAGGGAGTGAAAAATTAAGGGGTTGAAGGAGGCGACGAAAGCGAACTCCAGGGGGTAGCAGGGCAGAGACATACAACCCGTATTGACGGTCAAGAGAGTCGTCAAAAAAGGAACGATAAGACGGATGGTCGGGCATTGACAGTAGCCGACAGGCATACCGACAAAGCAGTATATCGCGCCGATAGGTGAGTGGCAATTCGCCAGCGTCAGCATGAAGACTCTCTACGGGACTGGTATAAAATGCTCCGATCGCAAGTCGTAAACCCCGATGTTGTATGGAGTTGAGGCGGCGTAAGATGGATGGCCGTGCAGAGGAGTATACGAAGCTCCCATAATCCAGCTTGGAGCGGACGATCGACCGATATAGACGAAGTAGGACGGTTCGATCCGCTCCCCACGACAGACCACTGAGAACACGGAGGACATTTAAAGAACGGGTACAACGGGCGGCCAAATATGACACATGTCGAGACCAGCTAAGTTTCCTGTCAAATGTAAGGCCTAAAAATTTGGTTGTCTCCACGATTGGGATAGCAACGGGACCGAGTCGTAAGGACGGTGGGAGAAACTCTTTGTAGCGCCAGAAGTTAATACAGACCGTCTTCTCGGCAGAAAAACGGAAGCCATTGGCGACACTCCAGGAGTAAAGACGGTCAAGAGAACGCTGAAGACAGCGCTCCAGGACACGTGTACACTGCGCGCTGCAATAGATGGTAAAATCGTCCACGAAAAGGGAGCCTGATACATCAGCTGGGAGGCAATCCATTATTGGATTGATCGCGATGGCGAAGAGAGCGACGCTCAAGACTGAGCCCTGTGGCACCCCATTCTCCTGGCGAAAGGTGTCGGACAGGACAGAACCCACACGTACCCTGAACTGTCGATCCATTAAAAAGGAACGAATAAAAAGAGGGAGGCGACCGCGAAGGCCCCATGTATGCATGGTGCGGATAATGCCCGCCTTCCAACAGGTGTCGTAAGCCTTCTCCAAATCAAAGAACACAGCCGCGGTCGGGCGCTTCCGCAAGAAGTTGTTCATAATGAAGGTCGACAAGGTAACCAGATGGTCAACAGCAGAGCGGCGCCTACGAAATCCACATTGTACATTGGTAAGTAGGCGTCGAGACTCGAGCAGCCAAACCAATCGAGAGTTAACCATTCACTCCATCACTTTACAGACACAGCTGGTAAGCGAGATAGGTCGATAACTGGAAGGATAGTGCTTGTCCTTCCCCGGCTTAGGAATCGGGACAACAATAGACTCGCGCCAGCATGCGGGAACATGTCCCTCAATCCAGATGCGATTGTATGTACGAAGAAGAAAACCTTTACCCGCAGGAGAAAGGTTCTTCAGCATCTGAATATGAATAGAATCTGGCCCTGGAGCAGAGGACCATGATCGGCCAAGTGCGTTTTCGAGTTCCCGCATGGTGAATGGGGCATTATAACTTTCACAATTCGAGGAGCGGAAGTTAGGTGGCCTAGCCTCCTCTGCCTGTTTGCGGGGGAGGAAGGCAGGGTGGTAATGAGCGGAGCTCGAAACCTCTGCGAAAAAGCGGCCGAAGGCATTGGAGACAGCCTCAGGGGCTACAAGGACGTCATTCGCGACCTTCAAGCCAGAAACTGGTGAGTGGACCTTAGTGCCAGATAGCCGGCGCAGGCTACCCCAGACAACAGAAGAAGGAGTAAAACTGTTGAAGGTGCTTGTGAAAGCAGCCCAGCTGGCTTTCTTGCTTTCTTTGATAATACGACGACACTGAGCACGTAACCGTTTATAATTGATACAATTCGCCATTGTAGGGTGGCGTTTAAATGTGCCTAAAGCACGTCGACGAGCACGTAAAGCGTCTCTACATGCCGCGGTCCACCAGGGGACCGGTACGCGACGTGGAGAAGAAGGAGGGTGAGGGATGGAATATTCAGCAGCAGTGAGAATGACTTCCGTGAGGTGTGCGACCTGACGATCGCAGCTTGTGAAGGTTTGATCCTGAAAGGTCGCCCTGGAGGAGAAGAGCCCCCAGTCTGCCTTGGAGATGGTCCAATTAGAGAAGCACGGAGAGGGGGTATGCTGCAGGAGATGGATAACACACGGGAAGTGGTCGCTCGAATATGTATCAGAAAGTGCATACCACTCAAACCGGCGTGCAAGTTGGGGAGTACATATAGAGAGGTCTAAATGGGAATAGGTGTGAGATGTGTCCGAAAGAAAAGTAGGGGCGCCAGTATTGAGGCAGACAAGATCGAGCTGGTTGAAAAGGTCTGCTAACAAGGAGCCCCTCGGGCAGGATGCTGGAGAGCCCCAAAGGGGATGGTGGGCATTGAAGTCTCCAGTTAACAAAAATGGTGCAGGTAGCTGAGCAATAAGTTGCATCACGTCTGCCCTGGTAACGGCAGATGACGATGGAGTGTAAACGGTACAAAAGGAAAACGTAAAAGTGGGGAGAGTAATGCGGATGGCAACTGCCTGCAGGCCGGTGTGCAACGTGATGGGATCGTAGTAAATATCATCCCGGACCAGCAACATAACCCCTCCATGAGCTGGGATACCTACCACAGGGGGTAGGTCAAAACGCACAGAGGTGTAGTGTGCCAAGGCAATTTGATCGCATGGGCGTAGCTTCGTCTCCTGGAGGGCTACGACGAGCGGACGGTGCAAGCGGAGCAGCAACTTCAAGTCCTCTCGGTTGGAGCGAATGCTGCGAATATTCCAGTGAATAAGTGCCATCGTAAGAAAAGGAAGATGAGAGAAGTGGTCACCTCGAAGGCCGCTTAGGGCCTGGCTTCGAGCGAGCACTGCCGCCGCTATCAGTAGGCGGACAGTCATCGTCCATTGGGTCTATAGGGTCATCGGCCATCTCGGGAGGATGGCCGGGAGGGGGAGCTTCCTCCGCCAGTGAACGGCCAGATGAACGGCTACCAGCGGTGCGGCCAGGCGAAACAGATGACGGCCTGGGGCGGCAACCGCTGGGTGGCGCAGGAGAAGAAATGCGCCGTGGCGGAGAAGGAGAACTGTGCTTCCTATGCGCCTTTTTGGAAGGACGTGTAGTGGAAGTACCGTTCAAAGGCTGGGAGGTCGAGGTATGGAGGAAGTCTGCACGGGATGGTTCCTTCTTGAAGGCCCGTGCATCTGACTTCGATGTCTTCGTCTTAGCAGAAGCTGAGGAAGGTGCTCGTGTCTGTGGGGTGATGGGAGGAAGAGGAGACGTCGACCGCGCGATCTTAGCACTGGCCGAACGGACGACCGTGGTGCTGAAGGTCAGATCGCATGTCTGGGTTGCTACCTCCCGGGTAGTCCGAGGAGAGGCGTGGACAGTACTGTATTTCCCCGCTGGGAGCAGCGTGGGCTTCCTACTAGCCAATAGCTTGCGAGCAGCCGAGGTGGACACTTTCTCTTTGACCCGAATTTCTTGGATACAGCGTTCGTCCTTATAGACAGGACAGTCGCGGGAGGATGCGGCATGGTCACCCTGACAGTTCACACAACGAGGAGACGGAGGTGGACAGTCACCCTCATGGGCATCCCTGCCACAAGTGACACATTTAGCCGCATTGGAACAAGACTGTCTAGTGTGATTGAAACGCTGACACTGGTAGCAGCGCGTAGGTGTCGGGACATAGGGGCGAACAGAAATAACCTCGTAGCCCGCCTTGATGCGCGATGGCAGCTTAACACTATCGAAGGTCAAGAAAATTGTCC